>NW_019730110.1:12957-50283 GCF_002891405.2 Cryptotermes secundus
CTTCAGGTCAGGTTGGTGGAAAGTGAAAGTGACAGAGACAGACTAGGATTGTTAATAATCAGGGAAGGTATGATTACTCGCAGACATTTGAGAAACAAAAGGGTAATCGGAGACAATAGTGAAGAAAGTGAAACGATGGATGAGGAGATGACGCAGTTAGAAGGCGTAATTATAGGTGAGGGTGGGGAAGATTCAGAAGGAGAAATGGACATGCAGTGTGGTCAACCGACAGAAGGGGACACAGGCGGAATAAGTGAGAGTAGGGGAGAACAACTGACGAGTGCTGACAAAAAGGGGAAAGACGACCAAATAGATATGCAAGCGATAATGTCATGTGTTACCGCTCTAACGCCCTTTACATGTGATGTTGGTTGGGTTCCGGTGGCAATGAAAGTCTTCCTCAGGGTCGCTATACGGGTCTTGGATTATGAGACAAAAGGTAATACTATTACACCTACACACATTACAATTGCTCACTGGTTTAATATATTATATGCAGAAACACGTCTATCCGCATGAATGACCGAACCAGCACTCCTTTAGAAGCTCGGAATATATCGTTGAGTGTTGGGACATTAATTCTCCCACCCTCGCAGATATATTCCATCATTGCTTCTGATTCGATCATTCAAAAGGAAGGCGGGTATTACAAATTTAAATCCTCCAATACCCTTCGTACAAGTTACATCTTCGAAGCCGCTGGTCCAGCGATATTCTCAACGACTCTTGAGACCTCGCTAGACCACAGCTGCAAAGTGTCATATTACAAGCGCTAAGCGGCCTCCTTTACTCATAATGTATGTATATATTTTTGCTTCACTTAACAACTGACACTATGGCGCCACTATTAAGTGCCGCAGGGATATAAGTGTCAGTTGTTTATAAGCCGCTTACACCAAGTCCTACTCTTAATATTCCAATTTAAGCACTAGCTTAAATTGGACGACTTCACATGTATGAAGGAGATGTTTCGGGAGAATAGGAAGGAGAGCAATAAAAGAATGGAGATGTTCCGGGAGATTAGAGAGAATAGGAAGGAGAGTGAAAAGATTAGAGAGGAATTTAGGAAGGAGGGTGAAAGGAGAGCAAAGGAATTTAATGAAAGGTTGGAGAACATATTTATTGTACACAAGCGCGAGATGCTGTCATCCATGAATCAGATCGCGAGTGACGTAGAACTGAGGACAGATCGGAAGATTGAAGCAATGAATAGGGAAATTAGCCAAATAACAGAGAGTACCAACGGACAGTTTCGAGCACTGACTGAGAAAGTGCAGAATGATAAAATTGAAATTACTAACAATTTTGAAATCTTGAGACAGGAGGTGACAGCATCTCACGCTCAGCTGGCTAAGCAGTCTGAGAAAGGTGTGAGAGGGTAAATCAATGCGAGAAACGAGTGGTGGAAATTGGACAGGCTAGCGGACATATTAGGAAAAGTATGATGTTGTCAGTAAGCAATATGATGAATTGAGGACGCAAGTTGAGCTAATGAAAAATCAGAAACGAGTAGAAAGTAAGAGTAATGGTGAAGAAGTTCAATGTATGGGGATTACTAACCGCCAATCGGATTCTAGGATTGAAAAAACCCTCTCAAGCTCAGACATCATGATTACTCATGTTAATGAACCAGTAAGTAATGAAGTTTCATGTAATGGTTCTAATCCTCACAATGACGTCGACAGTCAGGAGAAAGTGTGGAGTGGCAACCCTGGAGAATTTGTCAGAGGGATCCTCAGTCACCCTGTAGATCTCGCATTACCAATATCGAAAACAAACCGGACCAAAACGCCCAGGCACATTTGAATTCCTTAGGTGAATACATACAGATCAAGAATATTCCTCCACCGCTTCAGTTAGCTGTAGCGCGGCAATCTTTAAAAGGCATTTCAGTCATGATGTGGGCTGATGCTAACTGGGATCAAATTAAAACGTTTGAGGGACAATTGCGGCAATTTTTGGGTACCTGCAACTTTCACCATTGGTTTATTATCAATTACGCAGAATATATTGCCCCATTGGTTCCCTTACTAAAGAAAGGTGTACGCTGGAAATGGACCCACCACTACATACATCCATTAATTTTGGGATGCAATAATGCGTCTATCTTCTAAAACCCCATTCCATACCTCTGACAAATTCACATGGCATTGGGTGATGAACTGAATTCATAATAAGATAATAATTGTTAAGATAGGTATACGGAATAAACATGATCTGTTGTTATAATGTTAAGAGTGGAGCGTCCCCATGAAGAATGGATGAGGATTGGAGGTATGTATGTATGATGAGGAGGGGAAAGGTGAAATCCCCGTAGTGCTTGTGGTTACTCATATAATTGCAGTCTGGTAGCTCTAATAATATCTGTTGAGAACATCGGTGATTTGAGATCAGTTCAGTATAGGGAAGCTAAGTTTATCATCAGATGAGGGAACTGAATTCCACCCATATCCTAAAAGTGTATCGTCGGAAGAAGAAAATTACGGAAGAAAATATTAAAATAGTATCATCGAGCGAGTGAGTGGAGAGGGATAAAAGCGTGGAAGGAAGAAGGGACAGAGACATTCTAAAAGTGAAATCATCAAAACAAGAATGTGAGTGGTGATAGATAATTGGCCTGAGAGGCATAAGGAAGCTGCGCTGAAAGCGACGTCGCCGAAAATTGAGTGTAAATTTAAATGTAGGTGTGGGCGTCGGCCCTACTGAGGAAATAATAGTTGGTTAGAATTGTCAAAAGGCGAGTACGGATAGGAGTGTAAGTGAGCTATTGTGATGTAAGCGGAAAGATTCCTGAAGCAAAGACTGTCAATCACTGAGTGTCGATGCTACCCACCTGATGTAACTGGAGTAATCCTAGGAGGATGATAGGATTATAAGGATTATCATCTGAGCTTGTGAAATTTTATTTGTAACATGGGGGCGGTCCATTATATGTGTAAGAAGTCTTGTATTGTTTGATTTTAACTTAAGCGTAATTAGGTACAAGAAGGGCATACGTGAGTGTGTCATTAAATCAGAGAAACTTCTTTCATCATGTGTTTCGGAAGTTACCTGATTTAACGGGGGAGTTTGTAACCGTACGCATCCTTCATGGATATGTCTTATTTGTTTGTACGTAATGATTAAGTTTAGCTGTTGAAATAAGATGCTCCGGAGGGATCACTGTCCTCTAAACTGGCCTTTTGTTACTAGGGGCTAAAGGGAGGTCAGCGAGTCCACTGCACTNATCGGGAGGTCAGTGAGTCGAGTGAGTACAAGATCATTTAAGAGGACAGTGAATAAGTGTGAACTCCAGGAGCATTATCAAAGAGATTGCGAACTGTTAATAAACGCTGATTTATGTAAGTGGATTTCAAAGAAATATTACGCAATCTATCGAGGAAGAGAAGTTTCTACATAGGATAAATAAAGTTAATTAATCAGAAACTTACGAAACTGAGTGAGATATTTCATTTCCTAAGAACCTGTGCCTAAGTATTAACCGATCCAGCCTACATCCAACACCTGTGTACCCCTGAGATACAAGACTCATGACCGTGAACTTAGCCGAGGCACTACACAGCGAGGAAGGTAGCATGTGGGGTGGGTGTAGCGCTAATCCGGTCTCTCGGGCCAGCTCACAAATCGTATGGCGTCGATCACCCTCCAGTAACGCGGTAAGAGCATACACTTCTCCTTCGCTGACACTAGGATGACCTGGCCAACACATGTCTGCCACATTTTGACATCCCTCGTTGAAGGCATTTACCCACCTTGCCACTGTTCTGTAAGGCAATGCAGATTTCCCTCTTGAAGACCTTGATGACACCGTCGTGCTGTATGGCCTCTGGGACTTTCAATCTTTATCCAACTCTGTTTTTCCTGTTTCGAAAACATCGTGACAACACTACATTAGACCGCCAGATAACATGAGGCTCTGTTCTTCTAGTCACTGCACACGCGCGCGATGTGGGAAGGGAGAGTTCATTTGCCCTGAGGTAAGGTAGGTATGTAACAAATGTGTGGTACAAGCGACATTATTTGGTTCCGTTGCATGGCATCTCTACAGCAGTGTTGCCACTATTAAAGTTCCAACCCTGGTACATACATTGTAAAATCATGTTATCTTTTGAACACAAAAAAGATTCATAGGCTCTTTTCTTGCACTTGAAAATTAAATCAGCAACTTCTTTAGGAATCATTTTAGCCTACTGTGAACAGTGGTCAAAATATGTGTCATTTGATTTTACAAACCAAAACACACAACCACCACAATGCCAACAGATACTAGTGATCCATCACTTCTTTGGCTAAAAATACTGCATTCACACTTAAGGTCAATTCACTTTAATAAAATATTGGTTTCTGGCAAACAAGCAGTGATGTCCTTATATAACTTTTCTTTCCTGGAATAAATTAATTAAAACATTTCTACCTGAGGAAGATTAATAGTTTTACTGTTCATGGCATCTTCTCATCCAATACTATTTGTGAGACAAGACTGTGAAGTACATACAAAGCTTTTGTATCAATATATCTGGTAATTTTCTTTAAAGCATGGAGATTTAAGGAATTTCTACACTATGAATAGAAATCCTTACATTCACCAGAGAACGGTATAAGATGAAGTCATTAACTAAATTGTGTCATAAATGTATGCTGTAGTTTCCACTATTCTCCTACCTTCATCAATCTCATCATCTTCATTCCTATGACCTTCTGTGTCATCAGTGCTTTCTGCATCACATCTACCACCTTCTTGAAATACAATACCAATACTACCCCCAACACCCTCTTCAGACTTTTGTATTTTAGATGCATCCTCTACCTTCACGTGTGTGCGCACACGCCATCATCTGTCTCTTCAGACACCTCAGAATCTGTATATGTATTCTTAATAATATCCTCCTATTCTCTGCCCTTTGCACTAGTTACATTTTGTTCTGTAACATCTGTTTTCCCTTTATTCTCTTCTGATGTATGTCCAGCTGCAATGCCTCCCAATTCCAAGAATTTATTCCACTTCTGCAAGCGTTGCTGGACTTCAGCATCTGTTTCAGCAACCCTGAAGTAAACAAGAAAGCAGGTGCACAAACCTATAATGCAGTAGACACTGGAATAACTGAAGGGGCCACTGCAAAAATGATGTGGCTCCAGTTTCAGCTGAAAGTCAGTTTTATATTGTTTTTAGTGGAAGAATGGTGACTCAATTGATTCATCACACTGTTACTGTGAATATGGGGCCACACAGTCATGTCATATTAAACGAGTTCTTGTTATTTTCTGAAAGCTTTTCAAAGTGGAACCGAATCCTTTTTCCACTGGACCCTTCAATTAAAACGTGAGTGTATTTACACATAAAAGTTTGATACAAGAAACTGTAAATAGTGTCTTAAAAATTGTGGGTCAATCCGTATCACAGTGTAGCCATGTTATCTTAGTGCTATTAAAAGTGTTCACTTTCACCAGCTAAAACAAATCTGTCATTAAGAACAGCCTTCTGGGATGTGATGCCATGTACTTGGATAGACAGGTGCGAAGATTTCGCAGGAACCTGCTGCTTACTTTCAGAGCAGAAGTGTAAAGTGAGGAAGGAAAAATGGTGCATGAAATAGGGAAGGGAGGATAGGAACAAGACACAAATACTGAACTGGATGTGAGGTTCTTACAGTGGTGACTATGAGGATTATGGTCTTCTGAGTCATAAAACTGCGTACTTTGGAGACAGGCCTCTTTGAACTTAAAGACTGAGGTGAAAGAACTCTAGTACTGCCTGATCAATTTCTATATTATTTATCTTACATCTCCCCTAGCAAATACGAGGCAAAGAGAATGAAAGAAAGGTAACAGAAGAGACAAAGGATTTTATATTATGAGATATGAAGATTGATTATACATCAGAACTTTATATGAAAACATGAAATGTTAGTAGTCAAAATGAGTTCTAAAATTATTCAAATTTCATATCAGAAATTAAATATGGCAAATTTAGAATGTTTTAAACTCTTTGGTCCAGACTCATCCATCCTGAGACACATTTCTTAGCATTTAAGATCCAGTTTATGACATACTGAACGGAATACTTACTTATATTTAGTTTTACCATCCCATGTTTCTGCCGTTATCTTCCTCTGTCCAAACCAACGTCCATTCAACAGAGAGACACAGGCATCTGCTTCTTCAGGTTCCCTGAACGTTATCTGTGCAACACCCTCAGGATGCCTCTGAAAAAATGTTTATTTTGTTAAACAGGTAAGATCTTCATCAGCAACATGGTAGCAGAATCCAAAGGTTTAACACCATTAATATCAAAACCAGCCACTGGTCATGATCCTAAGCTAGCTCCGTCTACCTTTCACCCTCAACAACCATCTCCCCAAGCTCCATTTTAATTTTTATCATCCCACTCCTCCTCAGTCTTCCAAGCAAATGTTTCTCAAGAGGTTTTGGTATCAAAATTCTGTGTGCATTCCTCATTTATAACAGAACTCTCTGGTAATTTAAATAACAGCATACTGCAGTGAAAAGCTGGAATCTTAAAGTGTATCAGCATACTGCAATAACACATTTGAAAAAAATGAGTCTGTTGAACACCATGTTATGAATTTATTTACATAATATATATAATATCACTTCTGACTGAGAAACTGGATACTTGACTTACATCGTAAATAACCACTCGCCTTACATCACCACATTTTGAACATTCTTCACGTAAATCTTGCTGGTATTCTAATAACAAGGACACTTCTTTATCAAAGACTGCTGGATCAAATAAATTCTTTACAATGACAACTTTTTCGTGTTTTGATCTTTCACCACGCAGCTTATCCGGACGCCAGTCAAATAATCTGCAATAAATAATATATTTTAAATAAAATAATATATTAAAGTTTCAGGAAAAAACCTGAAACAAAGAGTTCCAATGGGGAACAATGACACGTTCTTGTGAACACAGCAATGAACTTTCCCCTTCCAATTCCACAGAATGCAGGTTATCTGACTAGATGGGCAACTACTGGCACCTCACAGAGTCTTTGCTCCATTTAGTTTTGGAGTAAAATAAATTATACAGCACTTGTATACAAAAATATATCAATGAACTTTAGCATACTTCTTGTTACAATATATTGTGCACTCTTATTTAACAAAATATGATTAAAAATTGATGTTTGTATGTGAAATGTGTGGTTTAAATGATCAACATTAAAATTATCCCAAAATTTCGGTGGAAATTCTATTACCAAATTTTATCCACATTTGTCAAGTGGGTTCTGGAATTGAAAGGAGAGGACAAACAAGATGGATGAATTTAGTACTTATCATATTGTATACACAGTGCCTAAAATATATGTATATAAAAGAAAATGTATTAAAAATTACTAAATTAGGCACTAGTATTTTTTGCTGGATCATTTACATTTCAAAACTGCTGGAAAAAATTAATACAAATATCTTATATAGTAGAGGTTACTCACTTTTCTTGAATTTTCTTTAATTTCTCCTTTTCCTTCTTCTTTCGTTTCTTAGGTTTCAGACTGGGATCATAATTTCCCTTCATCTGGAACTTTGCCCTTTCAACATGCAGCTTATGGCCACGAAGATCATACCCATCCAGAAATTTCAAGGCCAGTTCCACAGATTCTATCTGGAAAAGAAATAATTCCCATTTGTACATCAATGAAACAAATGTCCTTGGGGCACTGAACATTAAAGCCAAAAGGGCAAAACTACTGCTCTGTAAAGTATTATCTTCTGTGATGTAACACCATGTAATCAAGCGGAATTTCACAAATGTTTTCAAGGAATACACTGCCTCCATCCTATAGTCAAAGCAGCGAATAGGGTAAGCCAAGCACAAAGAACTTGGTTCATACACAGGCATATAAGGAGCCTAGAGAGATACAACCAACAGAAGTAACTAGCAATAGCCCTCACAAGGGCCATATTTCACAAAAGTGGAGAGATAAGAAATGGGAAGAGAAAAGTCGGAGAAGTGATAAATCCTTCTCTGTATTCAGAGGGTTTGAAGTTCAAATTATGGCTCTAAGACTTGCTATCCTGAGATTTTTCACAGTTTTCCTCAGTTCCTCCAGGAAAATGTTCTGGTAGTACCTCAAATTAGGTCATGGCAGTTCCTTCCATGTACTTTTCAAATTGTCACTCACTAACCATCCTACAATTTGAGTGTATTATCTGAGCTACTGACAGGGCAATTAAATAAACCACAAGTGGATTCTGGGAGCATCTGTATGTAAAGAATAGTGAGCCAAACTCTGCAAATGAATGGACCATAGTTGGGTCTACTGCCATAGCACATTCACCTCTGTGCCTAGGCAAAATGCCATGTGCACGAGGGGGGACCCAAAAATAACCGGAAACGACCTGTTGCGCGCGCATGCTTTGTAGTTACGAGTTGTGCTGCTAGGTGGTGTTAGCTGGGGGTCTCCCGCGACTGTTAGTGAGCTGGCGTCAGTCTGAGTTAAGTGGTTTGTCTGTGGTGCTCTGTTGTGTGCGTTCCTGTTTCAACCCTTTGGCGATTAGTGAGATGGCCGACCAGAAGGAACAAAGAGTGTGCGTGAAATTTTGCTTTCTGTTAGGGAAAACTGCACTTCACTCTTCAAGTCGCGGCAAACATTCACGCGGTTTTCTCTTTGGTCATCTCCGAGCAAGCGAGGAACAAATTTTGCAGACACCCGTCTCATGTGCAAACATTCGGTTAAAATTCGCTGGACCGTGCTCCATGAGATGTTCGTTTCCTCAGAAAGTTGGTCAATGGTCTTTCGACGATCTTCATCAATTTCACACACACTCTTTGTTCCTTCTGGTCGGCCATCTCACTAATCGCCAAAGGGTTGAAACAGGAACGCACACAATAGAGCACCACAGACAAACCACTTAACTCAGACTGACGCCAGCTCACTAACAGTCGCGGGAGACCCCCAGCTAACACCACCTAGCAGCACAACTCGTAACTACAAAGCATGGGCGCGCAACAGGTCGTTTCCGGTTATTTTTGGGTCCCCCTTCGTATGTGATAAGAGACTAGACCTGTACACATGTTTTATGCACAAATAAAAAATGTGATCAACAATGGCTGTCATCGGTGAACAAAAACAAATTCTGTGGTTTTAGTCTGCAAGTGAATTATACTGACCGTGCGACTGCTGCTTGTCAGCGAAGTTAGTGCCAACTTTAGCAGATAGAGGGTGTCGCATGGTCAGCGCAATGAACCCCCATGGCTGTTAATTTCGGTTTTCTAGACCAGAGTCACTATTTCCTTGAAACAGCTCCTCAATTATCCTCACGAGGTTGAGTAGACACCATTTCAGACCCACTACTTCTCAGAAAATCTGGTACTGCCAGGACCTCTGGATCTGTAGCCAGGAACTCTGAACACTAGACCACAGAGGCGGCCTATCATCAGTGAACACCCATAATAATCAAGCCTTGTGATTAAAACAAATTTGGCTTAAAGAACAGTTTCATATAATGTTTGAATGCACCAAGAGTCAACCTACAGAACAATCATGTATTCTCAGTTTTTTATTGCTAGTGGGGTGGGACTAAGTCCCTTGTACTGCGGCCACTTCTGGCCTATTGTACCAGCCCCAGATGATAGGTGAGGGTGATTGTGGAGCAATTGGTGGAATGAAGATTGGCAGGGGAAACTGAAGTACTTGGAGAAAACCTGCCCCAGCACCACTTTGTCCACCACAAATCCCACCTGACCAGACCCGAGATCGGACCTGGGCCGCCGCAGTGGAAAGCCAGCGACTAAGCGCTTGAGCTATGGTGTGGCCTTGTCTTCTCAGTTAGTATGCAATTTCAGTTTTTCCTCAGAAATGGTGGTGACATTCAACTTTGGACTGTATCTTAGAATGCCTCAGTAATACTTCTGCAACAGGAGCATTTATAGTATGTTTTGGTAGCAGTTAAATACAATTTTTCTGGGGGGTGTTGATTATTATAGAAATAATTCCAGCCCCAATGTATTTTCCTGTACCAAAAAACTTCTCTTATCCTAATTAAGTATTCAAGAATATTACTGTAAGCCTTAAAAAAAACACAATACTTTTCCAGGAGTTACAAACAGTTTTGCTTGATCCCCGAGGGTATTTTGTCCCACAGTGGGCTCTTGAGCACATAGTATTGAAAGCACCCCAGTTTCTCCATCAAAAAGGCAGTGGATTTTTATGACTAACTACTACTGGCTTCTCAAAAGGATTCTGCTCCATGAAGTTCATTAGATGTCCTGTCCAAGAGATGGAGAGACTTGTGAATTATATTTATGGATCTGTGAGTTTTAGTACATCTAAAAAAACATGTTTACCTTGACACATAGCAATACATTAATGATCTGGAACTCTAACACGTTTCTTCAGTATGTTCATTCTTATGAAATAACAATGTTCAGTCACATGAATTTCTTTCAATGTACAGAGAAACAATGTATACAGATTTGAGTCAATGAAAACAAGTTCCCATTTCAGACTGTGACTCATTCAGATTCTAATTAAAGCAATAGGGTAGCGTTTATGGCCAGAACTTTGAATATTACTTGGTGACATTCAACTACAAGCATAAAAGTGTCCTAGCTGAAAACCAGTAAGAAGTTGAGGAGACTGGAATTCTCACTGCCAGAAACTAAAACCTTTGTTTGCAGTCAATTACACTATATTTTTTAACTGGAACGAGTATTACTCATAAAACCACTCAAGTCGATAATGTGCCTTTTATTATTCCAGAGAATCAGACTTCTTAATGTCACTTGTAGCCGAGATAGCTCGGTCGGTATAGTGACAGGCTTTGTGCTGGACTGCTAAGGAAACACAGTCTGAGACTCATCAGGGGAAAGAAACGTTTCTCTTCTCTGCAGTTCTCAGGGTTACCTTGGCCCACCTAGTCTCCTATCCAATGGGTACCTGGCATTTCTTCTCTGGGAACAGTGGCTGTGACATGAAACAAACCACTCACCTGAACCTAGTGCTCACGTTAAAAATGCATAAAGTTATACCACCTTTCACGCACGTCTTCATGGTGTGGTGCTTAATTAAGTACTGGGGCAACTTTACCTTTACTAAACAGACAAATCATAAACTTTATTTATGTCTATAACACTGTCAATAAGTCAACAATTATTACACATACAGAGACAGTTAAGATTATAATCAACAAATTAACAAAAATGAAATCTGAATTTAAGTAATTGATAACAACAGCAACAACAACAACAATGATGATGACAACAACAACAACAATAACAACAACAAGAATGCCTCTGTAGGACTTGGAAAAGTATCAACAGGAAAGCACACTTTATGAATTACATCTGAAGCTACTAGTTATCTGTGGAGCCATTTCCTAAGAACTTAAAAGTCTTACTGCAAATTCCTGCAATACTGCTTGGCTGTAAAAGCTTATCATTTGTGGCCAAGTGACCTGACTATATTTAATCATTCCCTTTTCATATCCTCTCTTAGTCATGAAAGAAGAACTTCTAGAGGAATGTGACAGCTACTTCTAGAAAGTCCAGGGACAAGGTAAAACCACTACCATTTCCTGACACACGTCATTCAAAACCCAAATTATCATGTATTAATTAAATATATTGTAACATGTTTGCAATCCAGAAGAGTCACTGCTATGGAAACGCTAGAATAGACCGTTACAGAGGAGACAACAATTGCTCCATTGTAGTTCTAACAGGAGTCTCCATGGTTATAACAAAGGGTTCGTTGCCTAACAGCGGCCAAGGTTATAAAAGCCCAGCTTCGACGAGAAGTCTTCAGTCTTCATCGGGCCAGCTAAGAGGCCAGTCTTCATCGAGCCGACTAAGGAGCCAGTCTCCGAACAGCCAGCTAAGAAGCCAGTCGTGATCAAGCCTTCGGAGAAGAAAGTCTCGGAATAGCCGTCTAAGGGATCAGTCCTGGAATAACCGCCAGAAGAGATAGTCCAGCATCGCCGAGTTATTGTAAGCAGTGATCGCAACACTGCGGGTGTAAATGATTGTGTAAGCGTGAAGGACAATAAATGTTCTACGGAATTTGAGGCCTACGTGAACTTATTTGTAGCGTGACAGACACACAAAACACGCTACAATATGTATAACTGTTACTACTATCCACATGACAGATAAACTGAAAGATTTTTCCTGCCCCTTCAGATGTCATATCAATTTATTTTATTAACTCAAAAAATTGTTATGCTTCTTCACAAAATTTTATCTTCACAATTGAAGAAATATGAAAATCACAGGTACACGAGAAACTGGTGTTACAGAGAATACTGAGTTATACTAAAAAAATAAATAAATAAATAAAACACAATGTGAAGTTGTTCCTGTGCTTAATTATTTAAGCACCATGCTAAGAAAGTGTTTGGGGAATGTAGGTAGATTGGCCCCAGTACCAATCTGTACACTGTGAAACAGATAAAAATCTCTTTGCCTGCCAGGAATCGAACACCAGCCACTGTTATGCCCCGAAGGTTATGTACAAGTAGATATGTTTTTTTGGGTAATTTGGAATAAGTGAATCTACACTTTAAGATTAAGAAATAGAAATAATGAAATGTACCAGGAAGCGGGAGTTTGCAAAGAAGTATAACGCCTGTAATGAGGCAATCGCTTTGTAATCAGATGTTAGCACGACAGTGTAATAACACTGACACTGAGGAAGAGGCTATGAACATAAAGAACTAGGACATTAGGAAATCGCTGAGTTGGAGAGGGCGGTAGACCTGAAAGAGCCAACCCCCTTTCGATAAACAGCCAATGAGTGGGCCACACCGACCGAAAATCACGTCAGGATGGGCGGGTGAATACACCCCCGGGCCCAGCGAGTCAGCAAAAAGAGAGCACAAAAACACTGGAGGGATCAGAGGAAAAAAATCATTATTATTAACTGTCAATAGAGGCGGCCGAAGGCTATCGCCGAGAGAGAGATGGCTCCGAGTAGAGGTTGGCTGGTGGTGTGTGCCTGTTTCATCAGTACAAGTAAGTGGATAATATTAAAGTGCAAACCCCAGGGAGAGAAAGTGAAGACTAGATGGACTAGGTTTACAGAGAGAGAGACAGAGGTATAGGATACCCAATAGCAGGGTGACAGGAGTAGAACTAATGTGTGTACTACAGGATAATAACCCAAATGTAATGTGAACCGACAAACGTCGGCAAATTGTGTATATAAGATGTATATAATGATATAGATGAATAGAATAGGATAGGAATGAGGTGTGATGTTAATAGAACCTAGCCTTCCCTCAAGTGTTATCATCCTCCCTGACGACTCCTGCATCTTCCCGAATCCTTCAGGAGAATTGCAAACTCAAGCCAAGGCGGCAGCTACGTCAGTTAATAATTTTCCTGAGCCCCCCCGGAGCAGTACAATTTGGAGACAGCGGTGGGATTAGCCAAAGAGAGTTAGTTGACGGAGTGTATTAGTATTGTGTATTTACCCACCCCTGTTGCAGCGACAGTACAGCCATAAAGCACGTGTCCAGTTGCTATACAGACTTAGATACTTACGAAAATTAAGCAAAATATATTTTTATTAAACTTTATAACATTTCCTTAAAAATACTGTAAAAATCAAGTGCAATCTGATCTGATAAGACACTGGATAGAAGTTCAAGACGTGTAAAAATTGTGTACACAGAGACAAGACACATATGAAAGTAGAAAGATTAGTTAGGCAGAAAGGTACCAATATTTAAGAGGAACCTCGTAACTCCCACCTTCAAGGTGGAAAACAATGGTGACAGCAGGTTCCTATTAAAAAATTAGTATGCACCTACCCAACTAAATGATGTCACATGTTGGAGGACTCCAATCTTTGACATTCACTGCCAAGGGCACCTCAAATCTAATGTATATGAAACCAATATATTACTAATGTGTGGAAGATGGCATTATACAAGGCATGTATCTCACAAATTATGCAAGACACATTCTTATCTTAGCAACCATCAAACATTATAAATTGGAAAGAGAGAGGATGTCATTAGCCAGAAGTCCATTCATAAGAAGTACCACACAATTTTAGAGAGCAGGCTATGCAAATTCTCAAGAATGCCAACTTATTTCAAGTTATACAACATACGTGGCAAAAAACGGTGGCTCACGAGCCACATGTGGTTCTTTTAAACTGCTAGTGCAGCTTGTAGAAAAAGCATTAGCAAATCTCCCCCCTTTTTTTAAATAAATGGATTAAATACAGAAAATCTGTTGCACGGGAACATGTACCGGAACACCTATGCCATCCAACTCACATTCACCTGCAGCAACTCCTGATTGCTATCATACAGAACTCCACTTTTGCATGTTTGGCTACCCTTGTTATATAACCTATGACCCATATTCCAGCAGCTTATAATCTGAACTTGTGGCATTTGGGAGGTCAAATGTCACTTCCTCATATAACACTGCACTGAAGCAGTTAATCTCTGTGGACAACACACATGGTAACATTACTCATCAATGCCTTAGTTCCTACAGAGAAAATCCTGAAGTTTCAAAATGTCCTGAAAAGAAACCCCCCCTAAAACATTCAAATTCAGCCTAAAATTATCCATATAGCAGAAAGGTACACCTGGCGTCCAACAAGCATTCTTCACAATGAAATCAAAATCATGTATTAGTTCTCAAGAACAGTTTATCACAAAAAATTGTATATATTTTAAAATAATATATTTAATCTTAGAGGCTTTTTCATTTTTGTGACAGTTCAGTGCAGTAAACACAAATGACATGTATGATGAAATTTTTATGACCTGTGTAAGCTCTGAAGTTCTGAAGGCAATGAAGAGTCATACAGTGATCTTCTAAGTTATGACGCTGTGTAGCCTTGTGGGTGCACATCAACATTTTGTTGGAACAAACTGCCTTCATTTCTAATCTGAACATGGAAGCAGTTATGTACCTTCATAATATTAATTTTCCTCAATTAACTTCAAAACTCATATCTATTACGATGTTGTACAAAACAAACTTCACCAGAAATACCTGACCTCAATAATTTACATTTTTTGTTTTTATTTTGTGGGTTTAGCTTAATGGGGGGTGGAGTACAGCTGGGTCCACTCAGCACGGCGGCCACTGATTGGCCTATTGTACCTGCCCCGGGTGATTATGATGATGAAGAATTTGGTGGAATGACAATTGGCAGGGGAAACCGAAGTACTCGGAGAAAACTTGTTCCAGTGCCACTTTGTCAACCATAAATCCCACTTGATCAGAACCGGGATCGAACCCGGGCAGTCGTGGTGGGAAGCCAGCGACTAACTGCTTCAGCTATGGCACCGCCTATATTTTGTGGGTTACTTAAATAACAGTTTCAGTATTTGGCCTATACACCATCAAATGTATGAAGACTGGTGAATTGGGCAGGATTAGGAAAAACGTGATCATGGCCTAATCAAAGGTAAATCCCAGAATTTACCTCTGGGGGCTGTGGAAAACAACAAAATACCTCTGTCAGGATAGCCAATGTGCAGCCTGAAATTTAAACCAAGCACCTTTTGTAACCGTTCTTTGGTTCTAGTAGCTCCAGTAGAGAAATTCTACTCCTCTCAGGCTGTGTTGACTGGCCACGACTTGGGTGGTTAGTGGGGCATTAGGCTCAGGAAAGTCACCCTCAACACCAATTAACTGTCTAAGTTTTTTTATTCAGTCAGCACTATATAAATGGTAACTGCACCGTAGTGACACACTTCGCAGATTAGTGGATGTAGCTTCCTTACTGTTTACTAAGACACACACGTTAATAGTCACCACAGGCTATATTTACGGGGAACAGAACATGCGTACCTCCGGTGAATGTAAATTTCAGAGTCCTCTCGTCAAGCAAGCTCTGAATGGTAAATATTAGCCCTGGTTACCCAAAATTCGGGCAAAGGACCTCCCACTTCAGATTATGATTGGCTGGACTGGGCAGGCTGGGAGGTTGCTTAACTTTTCTCCTCCAATTAGAAAAGCGAATATCCACGAGTATAGAGTTTAGGGGTGAACTTTGCCACCTGCTGCTTGGCTGTCAAATTTGGATTTTGGGGTAGCAGAAAACGATGCTGCTAAAATTATGACTTCCCCTGTCAAGTTTAGAATTTCTAAAGAACTCGGCCTTGTGTTACGCATTAAATTGACTGATTTACGGATGGGCAGCTGGCTCCAAGCTTGACCCAAGCCACTTGCTGCATGTCTCAGGGTGAAATTCTCAAATTTGTGAGACGAAAGTGAGGAATTTCACAGAACCCTAACCATACACAAAACATCAACTGACCATACCATAAGCTGGAGAGTTACACTTTCAAATACCAGTCCTCCAGACTAACAAGTTTGGTGAAGAGTTCTGAATGTCAGCTATATTTATACTAAGATACTAATCTCAACAGAACAACAATGTGCACTGAGTGGTGCTGCTACCTACATAAATATTTTAGCAAAAGTGGGAACTCTCATGATGACTCAAGCATACAATCTTCTGTTTCTCCTTATAACTGCTTTCTAACATAAATAACAACAGAACGGCAAGCCACAAACTATCACATACAAGAATCTGCTGTAGAAAAAGAAACACTCCGTGGCCTATAGTCTGCAAGCGAGCAATAACAACCGAGCGCCTGCCACTTGGCGAAGTTAGTCAAAACTTTTGCGGATAGAGTGTGTCACATGGTCAGCGCAATGGATCTCCATGGCCATCAATCTCAGTTTTCTAGACCGAGGCCACTACTTCCTTGAAGCAGCTCCTCAATTATCCTCACGAGACTGAGTGGACCCTGTTCCAGACCCACTACTTGTCAGAAAATCTGGTAGCACCTGGAATCTGAGCCGGGACCTCTCAATCTGTAGGCAGGAACTCTGAACACTAGACCACAGAGGCGGTCTGCTACTTAACCATACCATAAATAAATAGACGACAGATATTTCGCTATACCACATATAAATAGAGTTATTCCAGTTTCTTGTTCAATTTAAAATTTACTATAAAATTTGAGTCCACAAGATGATTCAAAATTTCCATCCTTATTGCATCACCCTGTATATAAATGTAATCTACTTGTTTCCTCACTGGTTATTTCAGCTCATATAATCATTCTGCCAGTGGCTAGGAGAGGCCATGATCTTGTTTTGGTTACATCACTGGATGAATCAAACTCAAATATTACTAAATGATCTCTTATGACCTTTTTGTGTGTAAAATTCTCTCTTATGAATACCATCATATTGTATGCAGATTATGGCCCAATTTTGTCGGTCCCTTACATGGTAACCAAGATTTTTCTTTCAAGAGGTTGAGTCAAGTTTCTAATGTAGTGAGCAAACT
The DNA here is from genome assembly GCF_002891405.2 of Cryptotermes secundus. Classification (NCBI taxonomy): domain Eukaryota; kingdom Metazoa; phylum Arthropoda; class Insecta; order Blattodea; family Kalotermitidae; genus Cryptotermes; species Cryptotermes secundus. The sequence continues at coordinate 30,258 of NW_019730110.1, forward strand.
GAGATGAGCACACAGTATATACAAATAACACAAAGTGTTGTTTATTTGTATGGAGGTTTTATGAGATATGACACCATGTGCTCTCATAGATGTCTATCAAACGTTTTTTGGGAAGTGCTACATCCATTTCTTGGGTAGAAGCAAAAGCCGAGCAGGCAAAAATTGGTACTGATATAGGGGGAGGGATGCTCTAATGGAGCTCAGAGTGAATCAGTACACGTACCTGACGGGTAAAAGAACTGATATACTTACTCGGGACTATCTGGTGAGACATCTTACAAGAGAGTAATCTTCACAGTCACAGGCGTATGATCCTTAAACTTTGCATCATTTTTACAGGCTAAAAATCTGAGGATGCTGCAACCCTGGCCACAGAAATCCTGTCATATCCAAACTTGATAGCTATCCCAGTGGATATCTTTGTGGAGCTCTAATTTTGGTGACTGAAGTGTTAGCATACATGCAGCCCCTAAACACAACTACAAAAGTTTTCCTGACCTTCAGAATTTATGTTCATGACTATCCTAACATCATTCTTGTGTTCAATTCTCGTAACTCGTAAATCGTCATCAAAGAACAACTTAAAATTGAGTTACTATTCCACTGCTTTTAAATCAAGCAACAATACTAAATCTGCTATGTATGTCCAGTACATAAATTTAAAAATAATTACAAATGCATTATGTTAGTCTTCTAACTTAGTTTCTTATCTCATGGTTATTTAATAATGCTGTCAGTACAACAAACATCTCTGATGGCATTGCATGTTCATGGGTGGCACCAGAGTATTTCTCCATGGTGGCAAAAGGGCCTATGCACCAAGAGAAGGCAGCCAGAGAGTTTATTTAGACATCTATGTTCAAGCTGTTTAAGACTGTTCTCACTGATCACTATACAGTATAAGAGAAAAATAATTTATTAAAAGATTCTTTTAATTTTTGCTATTAATACTTCCTTCTTTTTAAATTTTGAGCATGCTTCCAAAATGTATGGGTGATGGGGGGGGGGGGGGGGGGATACTTTTTTTTTTTCTATAATTTTTACTTTNCAGATTACTTCCTTTTGTCATAAATCTTATGATCTTGCTGTTTTAGAACGACACAATGGACAAACAAAGTGCTTAAAATAGGATACCCTAGGGCAGGATGCCATTCTGTTTCTTTCCCACCCCATCATCCTCATAAACATCTAACTTCTTTGAAGTGAAATGTTTATGAGACAATAACACCGTTTATTTAAGGCTAACAAATGTTTGTGTAACTAAACTAACGCTGTGCTAGCAAAACTAACAGTTCAGCACTGCCAATGCTGGACTTGATCTCCAGCCAGTTTCACTCTCCTCCCATTTTTTTTCAACCTGCCTCCCTAAAATCCAACTTAATGTTACCTTTCCATCTCCTGCTCAGTCTTCTAAGTGGACATTCATGTTTACTTAAGGTTGACAAATGTTTCCTTAACTAATCCACTACTTCTGTAGCAGAAACTGACTGACCCACATCACGGAGCTGAGCCCTTCTTAAGAAGCCACCAACTGTGCAGTTACTCAAGAATGCCTGAACATTTTATGGAACACTAAGGTTCATTATCATGTTCTCAAAAGCTCTCCACTGGTCCCTATCCTAAACCTGGATCAATCGAGTCCATGCCACCCCATCCTATTCCTCTAAGAGCCATTTTAATATTAGCCACCAACTTACGTCTAGGTCTTCCTAGTGGTCTCTCTCCTTCTGGGTTTCCCACCGAAATCCTATATGCATTTCTCTTAATCCCCATTCGTGCTACATGCCCTGCAAATCTCATCCTTCTTAACTTGATCATTTTAATTATACTTGGAGAAGAGTACAAGTTATGAAGCTTCTCATTATGCAGTTTTCTCAAGAGTTCAACAATACTAATACCTAAGCCCATTATTGAGCATGAACCTGAGCCGGTTCCATCCACCTCCCACTATTGCAACCAGTTTCCCTAAGATCCATCTTAATGTTTTCCTCTCATCTCCTGCATGGTCTTATCAGCAGACATTACCAACTGGTCCTACCATCACATTCTATGTGAATTCCTTTTGTCTCCACCCATCACTCTGTCCTAAATGTCACTGTCCAAATAATATTACTACTGAAGAAAGCAGTCTTCTGGGATTTGGCACCGTGTATATGTGGTGTTAGCCGACGTTTCGGAGGAACGTATCGCCTCCATCTTCAGGGGAGAACCGGTTCTCATGGTCTCTTTGCTTGCGGATTTCTTATATTTTTCCTTCTCCCCTGAAGATGGAGGCGATACGTTCCTCCGAAACGTCGGTTAACACCACATATACACGGTGCCAAATCCCAGAAGACTGCTTTCTTTATAGTCACCACCGTGAAAGCCTCAAATCTTACAATATTACTACTGTCCTGTATAAATCATAAATAACCTTATTATGTAATATCCCAAACAGAGCAGGAACTGGAGGCAGGCATGAACAGGCTTTGTTTCAGAGGTTTCTTCTTGAGGACACCCTAAACAGTGCTTTAAGATGTCATGACTATTGTTCCCAACAATGACACATGTAGGAACAAATTCATGAGATTGCATTAAAATAAATTTCGTCTACAATATGTGCTGGTCATTCCTCCTGGGCTCTTCTGCTGTTATGGTGTGTCTAGCTGTTAAGAGCCATTTCCACCACTGGTAAGCAGTACATTCCTCTGAAACTCTGGTTAACTTCTACCAGACTACGAGACACCACACTCCAGATGACGGTTTTCCCTCAAGTAAAGATTAATGCAGACTACAACACAGTTGGGTTGATATATTAACTTTGAATCCAAGAACTTTTTGCAAGACAGCCAAATGAAGATAACTGCAAGGAAGTGGAGTCTGCGGTTGATTTCTGTCCTATTGCTTCCAAACTCTACATGCACAACTGTGTCAGCCAGGAGAAAGATTAAGAGAAGGTGCGAATACAAAACAGGATATGGAAATGGAAGAACAAGAGAAGAAGACTAGAAAGAGGAACAGGAGATGAAAGAAGAATAGAGGCAGTAGGAGTAGATAAAGGTGGATATGAAGGACAGAAAGGAAAACATGAGATGGAGAAGGAAGAACAGGAGGTGGAGGAGAAGGTGATAATGAGGACAGTTGATGGAAAACAGGCCAGGATGAGAGAAAGAAGATGGGGGGATGGGAAAGAAAGAGGGAGAAGAAAAGAAATAAGGAAAAGGAGTAAAAGATAAGTGAGTAAATGTAAGATAAAACACAAAAAGACGAGAGTGGGAAGGAAACAGGACAATAACGAAGAGGAAGTGATGGCTTCTTCCTAGTGCCTTGGGTCAGAATGGAATATATAAGCGATAGCCTGCAAGTAGTATGACCTTTACACATACAAGATGTCCATTCATTCATACGATATGAGATGCCGATAAAATAAACAAAAAAAAATATAAATACAATTTTGTCTTCAGAAGATCCTTTGTATGTAATCCACTTCACGGTTGTGCGTAATGGCATGTGGAAAGCAAACAGTCCACATGTGGTTTTTATTTGGCGGATCTCTTTATTTCTCTTTTTTCTGTTTGTTTTGTGCCTTCTTAACTGATGTGGCTGTGTATTTGAGAACAGGTGTTCCTCTGGAGCAGTGTTCCGCAATCGGTGTGCCGTCACAAGGTGAAAGGTGTGACGCGAACTTTAACCTAATGTAAGAAATTAATTGTCGAATTTAATTAGTTTTATTTTATCCAAGTTACCGTGTTTAATATGCTTGTATTTTATTCTCAGTCACTGCACTGATTAAATAAGATGATGCTTGTTTATTCTTTATTACATGCCGTGATTTTTTATGTACAGTAATGTTGTATTCTAAGAAATTAAACGAAAATTATTTACTCACAGTTGTTGTTATATCACAGTTTTCGTTATTGATTTATTTTTATTTTTCTCGCATTTACACGGCTTCTTTGATATGCTTGCCGCATGTTCTGTGTACGTGCTTTTCCCTAAAACTGCAGGGATTAGCAAGAGTTTCCCTGTCTTTTATAACGCTATTTTGTTTATCACGAGGAAAAGTGTTAACGCGAATATTTGAACTTAATGAGGAGGTACGTGCATTTTTGACTGTTGAGGGGCATGAGTACGCGGATTTATTTGCAGATGATGAATGGGTATGAGGGTTGGCATATCTTTCCGATATTTTCATACACTTGAATGAGCTGAACAGAAAGATGCAAGGTAGGAACGAAAATATTCTAACTAATATGGATAAGATACAAGGATTTGTAAATAAGCTGAATTTGTGGATACAGAGAATTACAGATGGGTCATTTGAGATGTCCCCGACTGTATGTCCACTTGCTGACGGCAATAAAGTGGTGATGGACACAATTAAAGAACATTTAGAAATGCTGCAGCAGAAATTCAATAAGTATTTTGGAGAGAGTGTACAAGATTTCGTCTGGGTTCGTGATCCATTCGTTGCGAATTCAGAACATCTTCCGACTAATATACATGAGGAACTCGCAGATTTAAAAGCAGACAGAACATTGAAACTAAAACTTCTCGAAGTGCCTTTGGATAAGTTTTGGTTGGCAATAAGGAGTGGATACCCGGCTATCTCCGAGATCGCAGTTAATGTGTTACTGCCATTTTCAACTACGTATTTGTGTGAACTGGGCTTCTCGACGTTAACTGAAATTAAGACATCAAAGAGGGAGCGGCTCAAATTCATCGACGAAGAAATGAGACTTGCGTTGTCAACGATTCCACCACGGATCAGTCAACAATTCTGCCTTTGTTGGGTAGGCAGTTTCCTAGGTAGCATGCGTTCTCATTGCCCGTTGCGTAGTGATGGATATATTATAGTCCGGCTTTCAGGTAGCATGTCACAATATTAATTTGTCATAAGAGCAACTGCAATAATACTGCGAATTACACATAACACAAATATTTTGAGAATCCTTAGTTGCAAGATTTAATAACGCACGTAAAGAGAAAACGAACACCTGAGGCTGTTTAACAATGAGGTACTAACAGGAATATTTCATCCCATGAAGGAGGAAAGAGCAGCAGGCAGAGAAAGTTCAATATCGAGTTTCATTATTCATGCTTCTTGACAAAGATTATTACTTGCAGAATGGTCAAATCGGAGAGAGTGAGATGAGCCGGGCATGCAGCATGGGACATACATAAAGTCTTGATAGGGAAACATGAAGGAACGAGACCACAAGGAAGATCTATGCATATATATGAGAGGCCAATATAAAAATTAATCTTAAATAACCAGTACTGGATTCATCTGGCTCAGGAAAAAGAAAGGAGTGAAAAATTCTTTAGTAGCTGAACTACTAACTTCTCCAAAAGCGGCCTCCGTAGTCTAGAGGTAACGTTCCCACCTCATGACTCGTAGTACGCGGGTTCAAATACCCGGCGGAGGTCGTCGAATTTTTAAGGGCGGAAAAATTCAGGGAACAAGTCCTCCGGGAGGGACTTTAAGCCGTGGGTCCCGTGTCGTAGCTTTAAGGCACGTAAAAGAACCTCATATCTCCAAAGGAGGTCACTGAGCCAAATTACGGACGTTTCCCGCCCAACAGCAGTCTCTAATACCTCTGGTAGATGGGGGAAGCATTATAGATACCTCTCAGCTAGTAGAGCCGGTCCCGCTGGCTGGGCGGGACTGATGGTAAGCACCAGTACCGGTAGGATATAGAGACTGGTAGAAATCATAGAGGGAAGCACAATGGACCAATACAGGTCTAAGCGCATGGGGAAACCCACCCTCTCCAATAACTAACTAACTTCTCAAAAAGGACGCAGCTTCATGAGTATGTAAGTTAATTAGTTATCCTTTTTTTTTACATTCGCTTAGTGGGGTGTGGAGTCCAACTGGGTCCACTCGGCACGGCGGCCACTGATTGGCCTATTGCAGCCTGCCCTGGATGATTATGACGATGGAGAATTTGGTGGAATGAAGATTGTGTAACCGTTCCACTGCTACGCAACTTAATTTAATGTAATCAACTTTATTAATTTGAAAGCTTAATTGTTCAAAATGAAATGCAGTTAACAAGGGTAGTGAGACATAGGTCAATTCTTGTATGTAAGAGTAAGCGTCTTCTCACGCTTACAACAAGAAACAGGAAGACACCCGTCAAAGGTTTATTAGTGGAAAGCTGCGTTAAAGAATAGGGTAAAGAAATCTTTTGTAAATTCAATACTTGGCAGTTTGTACATGCCATAACTTAAAAAGAGTGAAGTTTTTAGGGCCCAAGCGACGCTTAAGCATTTGTCACTTTCTGACAGAAATACGTTGGAGTCAAAAATCCTTAAACGCTTGTAAGCTTTAAGCGGAGTGGAGGAATATCTAATTAAGATACTCCTATTTTTTAAAATTAGCCAATCACTAAAATTTAAGGGTGTGACAGGGCAGTGACGCTGGTGAAAGCAGGAATTGAAGGTTTGAGGAAGCGTCATGTTTTAGCGTCAGTCGGAAACCAGGGGTCGTTAGAAACAGACGTAAATTCGGAAACCAGGGGTCGTTAGAAACAGACGTAAATTCGGAAACCGGGAGTCGTTAGAATCAGACGTAAAAATTCGGAAAGCTGCACTCGTAGAATTAGCCGCAAAAAGTTACACACCGGGCTCCGAAGCAGTTAGACATAAAAGTTACTGACACTGAAACTGTATCAAAAGTGGTTAAACAAGTGTTCAATATAATTCGTCCAAACTTGAGATGTGCTTGTGATTTGTGTTTAATTTATTCCCTTTCTAAGTTGTGGCCCGTTCAAGGCTCTGAGATAAGAGGTCCTCAGCTCTACCAAATCAACAAAACCCCCTCCTTTAAAAATAACCCTGAGATAAATTTAGCAACAAGAAAGAAGAACCTACTAGAGGCGACCCAGCGTGTGAAGAAGGAGGAGGAGCAAGAAAAGGGCGGTAAGAATTGGTAGGGGAAACCGAAGTACTCCGAGAAAACCCACTCCAGCGCCACTTTGTCTATCACAAATCCCACTTGACCAGACCCGGGATCGAACCCGAGCCGCCGCGGTGGGAAGCCAGCGACTAACCCCTTTAGCTACGGCGCGGCCTAATTAGTTACTTAGCATAGATAAGTAATAAAGCTTTAAATAAAGCATGTATTAACAAATGAGAAAAGTATACGACATGTATTTGTAATTATTTTCTATATAGTAATACCCATTCCAATTGGAGGTTTAAAAAATGAACTGATGCCTCTAATATTAGTGGCACCAAAACACAGAAGAAGAGGAAATCTGACAAAAGGAATTTTACACATGAAATAGTGTCTCCCAATGAATAACCGAATCATGTTGTGTACACACCTCAGATACTAAGGTATTCACTACCAAATTATATGACACAGCTGACCTCTTTCCTAACACTTATGTTTGTTGTTTAATTTGTAATATAAACTTACAAAATAGAGATGACCTCAATTCCATATGAGAAGAGAACCATTCATGTTTGTTTTTTTAACTGTATACACTGAATTTCAAATTAATAACTGTTATTTACATTTTATAACAAGTGTTTACCACTTTATGACATCACACCTCAATGTTCTTAAACACTTATACGTTAGTCATCACCAATGACATATAATTTTGGTTACTGAGAAAAGAATGCTGCCTAAGGCTAGAGTTGTGAAACCTGTTTTGAAAGCAGACATGCTTCATCCTGTAGCTTGAAGTATAAAGTTACATCCGGACTTATCTTCATTCCACCAATTGCTCCACAATCACCCTCACCTATCATCTGGGGCTGGTACAATAGGCCAGAAGTGGCCGAAGTACAAGGGACTTAGTCCCACCCCACTACAAATAAAAACAAACTCCGTGGTTTTAGTCTGCAAGCGAACTATACCGACCGGGCGACCGCCGCTTGTCGGCGAAGTTACTGCCATAAATACATTAAGTTTAAAATCTTTCTCTATGGTCATAACGAAGTTCAAGTGCTGCTGCAGCATCTTCTAACCGTTAAGTCTGGATCTTTGGTGTGAGCAAGGCAAAATGAAAGTAGGAGTAATGCAGAAAACATGCAACACAGAATTGTGGGCATGTGTTATGTTACAATTATTTTATCACAAAGTCTCATCATAAGTGTGGGGGGCACAGGGTAGCGTAGTTGGTTGAGGCACTATGCTACAAGCTGGAAGTTCGCGGGTTCGAGTCCCAATGAGGTGATTTTTTTTTCAATTGACCTATAATCCTTCCAACCGCACTATGACCCTGGGGTCGACTCACCCTCTAACAGAAATGTGTACCGGGAATCGTCCAGGGGGGTAAAGAGCGGCCGGCACGTAAGGCTGACAACCTTACCGCCATCTGCGAGCCGACTGTCTAGAGAAAATGTGGGAGGCTCGACGTCTCACAACCGTATGGTCTTCCACGGCCTGTTACAGTGATAGCTTTACCTTTTACCATCACAAGTTTGGGCACGAGACAGTCTACAATTAAATATGTTACGTTGTTGGAGCTGAGGTCTGACAGCAATGACTACAAACAAGTAGTAGATGGATGTACAGCCATGCAGTCTGGTAGGAAGCAAGCAAAATTTGCTCTGCCTGCCACATGCTTGACTTATTCTTCAACCCTGAAAATGGAGACAGCCTATTCTTCCGAAACACAGGCGAACTTCTACTGTGGACTACGCAGTGTTATATCCCAAAGGATGGTTCTACCTAAGCATATCATATTGGACACAGATGTCATTTCATATTTGACAAGAAAACAGCCAAGATGCATTAATTTCACTACAGGATGTCAGAATACCTCTGAAACAAATGAATGTGACTCGGACATCATACATAATGTTCAGCAAGGAAACCTCTGCTGCCCTCATATCCTGTCTCTTTTCACCGCAACTTACTTCCGTTTCCTTTGTAAATGTAACATTCCACAGTCATGAGGGCAGCTTATTCCTTAAATATTGTACAGACACTTTCTGATACTTTGGAATGCAGCAAACAACACAAGAGTAGATTATAGCAGTAGAGAAGCGCTTTGAGGACTCCGGGATACATCTTTCGGGTGTATAAGAGAAATTAAGAAATTACAAGAAAACTACAAATTAAAAAAACACACATATACAGGGTGTTTCACGACTTTAGGGCATAACTGCAGGAGGTGATTTCCTAGATCTTTGTGATCAAAAAAAGTTCATATAAACATGTGTCCGATTTTGGACGGTTACGGAGTTATGACCGTTTTAAACTCAGAATAGAAGGTAACGATCTCGCGTAACGATCTCGCGTTGCCACCTTCACATTGTAAACCAGTTCTTTCATCCATCCCCACACACAATAATCCAGCGGGCTTAGGTCTGGAGACCTGGCTGGCAATTCTTCGCGTACTCGTGCGTGGACTGCGGTGTACCATACGAACAATGCCTTCTTCACTGAAGCCTTCATTAACACCACGCTCGGCTGCAATACGAACGCCGGGAGTCTACCGGTATCTCGCAATGCCTGGTAAACTCCAGTAAACACTCTCCGGTTCGGTATTCTACGATTCGGAAACCGTTGCTGATATTCAGCTACGGCAAGAACTGAGTTACCGTCACAAAACCCGTACACATAAATCATATCTGCATACTCCTCAAATGAAAATGTAAATGGCATCGTGAACGTAACAGACGCACAGAGATGAGAACTGTTCTGAACACCAGTAGCCGCCACGCTAGCCGTGGCCTTACATACCAACCCACCACGCCCTAGGTACCTCTCAAATGTCGAGATAACGAGAACGCTGTCTGTAGCTGGCTAAAAACAGCGACCTGCCAGATGATAGACGCGGTTCACACGAGGGCGTGTACGGGAATAAAAAAACGGTCATAACTCCGTAACCGTCCAAAATAGGACACATGTTTCTAAGAACTTTTTTGATCAAAAAGACCTAGGAAATCATCTCCTGCAGTTATGCCCTAAAGTCGTGACACACCCTGTATATATAACAAATTAAAGAGTAATAAAAATGAAACTGCAATGAACCACAGACAGGATGAGCGCCAACAGGATAAAAAAAAAAGACCTTAAGATATCAATCAATAGCAAAAAGATGTCTGGAAAAAATTATATGATGGAAGGATTAACTTTTCTAATATCAGTAACACGTCTCAACAGCCCTAGTACTGAAAAGACAATATACAGCACATATTAATTCTTTTATAAGATTCCGTGGCTTTAGCTCGTAATCGAACTATACCGACCGAGCGACTGCCGCTCGGCGAAGTTGGTGCCAACTTTAGAGAACAGAGGATGTCGTGTGGTCAGCGCAACGAATCCACATGTCCGTTAATTTCGGTTTTCTAGACCGGAGCCGCTACTTTTCCATTCAAGCAGCTCCTCAATTATCCTCACGAGGCTGAGCGGACCCCGTTCCAGACCCACTACTTCTCAGAAAATCTGGTAGCGCTAAGAATCGAACCCGGTACCTCCGGATCTGTAGCTAGGAACTCTGCCCACTAGACGACAGAGGCGGTCCCTTTCTATTGTAAGCCAATATAAAATACAATGCAAAAAGTGATTTACACCAACTGCTGTTTCATCAATAAGCAGCTATGTACAGCTTAAATGCATATTCGGTGTTTATAAGTTTTATCATCATGCTGCACTGCTGTGGTAAATCACAATAAAGTGAGCGATATCACATTGTTTTGTTCTTAGAACAACAATTTAATGAGAAGTACGAACTAACGTTAATGCATCAGTAAAAGTGTTGAAGTGCCCTCATATTACTTACATTGCTTAAGAAGTTTATTTAAGATGCATGGCTGAAAATTATTAGAGTAACAAGCATTAAGTAAACGTTTATTAAATATGTGTGATGCAAAAAAAAACAGTTTCACTAATTCAACGGAGTTAATGTAAGAAAACCCTGGGCAAAGAAGAGGTATTTAAGCTACTGTCATGTTAAAAAAATAGCCACATAAACGAAAAAGTTGCAACTTTAAATAATGATTTATCATAATTCCCTATATATAAAATAAATCAATGTAGTATTTTTTTTTTATAATTTGCATTCATCGAATATTATACAGAAGATTAAAGCAAGGATCATTAAATGGGTGGGACATGTAGCACACATGTCAAAGAAGAGAAATGGATACAAAGTTTTGGTACACAAATGTGAAGGAAAGAGACCACTTGCAAGAATTAAGTAGAGATGGGAGGATAATATTAAAATGGATTTTATTGAAACAGTACTGGGGAGCGTGGACTGATTCCACCTGGTTCCAGATAGTAATCAGTTGTGCACTCCTGTGAAACATGACAACGAACCTTTGAATTCCATATAATGCTGTGATCCTGACTAGCTCGACAACTATAAGCTTTTCAAGAAGAACACTGTTCCATGGAGTTATTTAGTCATCATTATAACAAGATCTTCCGGGTTATGGAGCCTATATTTTATTTAAGATAGCTGTAATTCAGACTATGACCGTATCTGTGGTCTAGTGATCAGAGTTCCTGGCTGCAGATCCAGAGGTCCGGGTTCGATTTCCGGCGCTACCAGATTTCCTGAGAAGTAGTGGGTTTGGAACGGGAGCCACTCAGCCTTGTGAGGATAACTGAGGAGCTATTTCAAGGAAATAGCGGCTCCGGTCTAGAAAACCGAAATTAACGGCCGTGGGGATCCGTTGCGCTGGCCACCCGACACCCTCTATCCGCTAAGTTGGCACTAACTTCGCCGACAACCGGCCGTCGCTAGGTCGGTATAGTTCGCTGGCGGACTAAAACCACGGAGTTTTTTTTGTTTGTTTGTAATTCAGACTTTATGGCCCCTGGAATGATAAGACGGCAATGAGAAAGGAATTAAAAGAATTTTGAAGAAAGGAGCCCGGCTTAATTAAAACGACACCTGCAATCTGGTAGATAGTTAGTTGGCAATTTGTGTATTATGGTTACAATTTCTGGCCCAGCTATATTATTGGTTGTACTTACTTCCAATGCCAAAACCCGAATATAAAAGGGAGCATTGTTTTATCCAGCTGCTGAAGCATAAAAGAGTTTCCTGTCTCGCATAATAGCGCCTTTCTGAATGACCTGGATATGACTCATGTAGAACACTGTACAGTCTGTTAAGGTATGCATCTTTTTCCTGTTTGTTTTAATACTTGTCTCTCAACTCTGAATCAAGACTCTTAAAATAGTAGTCCAGCAGTCTAGCCGCCTGCTTGGCAAGGAGCCCACATCTCTACCCTCTCTTCTTTACCGCCAGTAACCAAACACACAAACATGCTTCTTACATATCTGTTAGTCTGCCTCCTTTCATTCAGTGTTTAGTACACATGCCAGGCAGACACACAACACGTGAACTCACACAACAGACGCTATGTTCCTCACAACAAGTACCTAGAAATAATTAAGTTTTATACCTCATTATATTTTCCACTATTTCCTAACTTCAAGAACTGAATTATTTTTAATGACACACTATCAAATGTATTTACTGTCAAAGAAATGTTTCAGAATTTGTTCTAAGAATGTGTTAACATTTATTAGTCAGTGCAACAAACATTTAAACAAGTGACTCAATATTGCTAAATTCGCACTGTAGTGATGTAACAAAACGGTTTTATTATCTTTCATTATTATATATGTGTAAATTCTTATTCAAACCAACTAAACATAAGAGTGGGTGCAGCAGTTTCCATCATGCGGCTCTGGATATTATTGGTACTTGGTGTGTGCTTCAGTACAGGTAAGTCTAATTTCTTTAGGATAATATTTAGATTTTGTATCTCGCAATTATGCTAGAACTGTCCTGGGTTCATATGTTTCTAAAATTCAGTATAAAAATTTCGTCAGTTTCAAATCTAACCCATTTTCTGTCACTTTCATTCTATCATTTATTCACATGAACTTGGACCTTATGTGTATAAGGGACTTGGGTTTAAAACTCTGGTCACCAGTAAGAAGGACAACATAAAAAGTCTTTATTAAGGGCATATGATGACTTAAGTCCTTTATACCAATAAGATGTCAATATTTCTGACTTCAGTTCTAAGTAGTGTGCTTGTAATTTTCACCATCTAACTGCTATACAGTTTAATACTGTGTGAAAGGGGAAAGAAATATATACATATTTCTAAAATAAAAATTGATAAACAANCTTCTTTCTCATTTTCAGTAATTAAAATGGCTGCTTCCAAACATATTTTCACTCCCAATTATTGCACACAAATCTTGTCAATATTGCATAATCTACCAATTACCTACTTCAGTAGTTTTCTGGAATTAAAAAATCATGGAATCAATGACCGCCTCTGCAGTCTAGTGGTCAGAGTTCCTGGCTACAGACACAGAGGTCCAGGTTCAATTCCCGGCAGTACCAGATTTTCTAAGTAGTGGGTCTGGAACGGGGTCCACTCAGCCTCATGAGGATAACTGAGTAGCTATTTCAAGGAAGTAGCGGCTCTGGTCTAGAAAACCGAGATTAACAGCCATGGGGATTCGTTGTGCTGACCATGCAACACCCTCTATCTGCAAAAAGTTGGCACGAACCTCGCTGACAAGCGGCGGTCACTCGGTCAACATAGTTCGCTTGTGGACTACATGCCACGGAGTTTTTTTTTTATTTTGGTATCATCATACATCTCCCAACTCAAAATAAATTCAAAATTCTAATTATTTTTCTCGTTCTCGCTCAGCTTCAATAACCTGCATATGTTATTATTACAAAAATCAGTTTAAAAGGATAAAATGATAGATTTGACATGTTTGGGCAGACAAGAAATTCATACAAAACTTCGGAGAACCACACACTAAGACATCACTTGGAAGAATTAACCAGAGACAGAAGGATAATATTAAAATTACCATGAAGATAGGAACCTGATTAAATTGGTTGAACAAAGGCGCCAACGATGTGCTTTTGTGATAATGAATATTTCAATTCTATAGAGACAGGATATTTAAAAATAAACAATGAATTAAGGAAGACCCTGTACCATATGGTGAATTACTCAGCAATGAGCCTGTTACCAAACCAGTTATGAAAAACTTGGGGATTTTTCATTCGAGTATGTCGAAAGAGCATACACATTTTTATGACACATTTATTAAATTGCATTTTAAAGAAAAAGCAGATGCAGAGAGGAGTCAACCAGATCAGGAGAAGGTGCAGTGGCAGCTGTTGTGAATGTGGTAATGAACCCTGTGGTTCCATAAAACGTGGGAGGGCTCTTAACCAGTTCAGTTTCTAAAGAAGGAATTTGTTTCATCGAATTGTAACAATTGTCATTCAACATAGAATTTTCCAACTTACTAATTTAATTTGTGAACTCTCCCAGGTTCAAGACAGTTGCTGCCTCAAGAAAATAAAATACATAAATAAAGACAAGCTACAAGCAGAACTGACCCTCTGCCTATGCATTATGCCTCAGCTAGTGTCACCTCCCCATGCAGTGTTCTCCCCAACTGACCAGACTCCTTTTATATTATCTCACCTGGAGATTCAAGGTGCATCAACGAGGTTTAAAACAGATGGTGCCACCTTTGGGTTCATGACCCCCCAGTATTTTATTAACAAGAATACTACCATACTGATACACAGGCAGTTCCTGTGTATTTATAAAGTGAGTACTACAGACAGGAATCAGCTGCTTATGTAAATGAAGAAGGTTAAGTAGTGTTAGATACATTCAAAACTTTGAAGTAGATGAAGATGAACTGCCAGCACCTTACGCCAACGAAAGAACCTTCTGTACCCATTGGATGGCAGGTAGGTGGGTTCCAGAGCCAATGTGAATGTGGAAGTGAAAAGAAAGGTTCCTGCCACTGCTAGGAATAGCACCCTCATCACCCTGCCTGTATCCAGCCACTTTATACACTGAGCCACCCAGGCTAGAAATTAAATAAACTAAATAAAAAATAAAATGTATCACATATATAATAATTGTATTACTGACTTTACCCACAGCAATAAAATGCAGATTTCAATATCATTTCATCTGTCACAGGGTATTTCAGTATACAGGTAAGTTACTTATTCTAAATTTTGTCTTAATTTTAATTTAAGGAAAATATAGCTCTCCATAAAGTTAGTATACCAATGATTCAGAAATAATGGTTATAGGAAAAATACTAAAAATGTACATGTAATTATAAGATGGAGTCTGGTCAAGTCTGAACTTAATACTAAGATTAGGCTTTCACACTTCATAGAATATTATTAAGATAATCAAAACAAGGATGATGAGACAGACCGGGGGGGGGGAGCGCGCAAAAAACTCCGTGGCTTTAGTCCGCAAGCGAACTATACCGACCGAGCGACCGCCACTTGTTGGTGTAGTTAGTGCCGACTTTAGTAGATAGAGAATGTCGCACAATGAATCAGCATGGCCGTTAAATTCGAACAGATGGAGCACACATGAGCGATATGCGAAGTGTGCACAAAGTTGCAGTCAAAACACCTAAAGTGAAGGCCAAGGCACACATAGGGGAATAATATTAAAATGGATCTTAAGAAACACAGGACATCTGTCAACAAATAATATGTCATACCTATAACAAAAGTCGTTAAACAAATGTTACATGATATGACATGCTTTAAATAATTGTAAGATTATCAGTTTCAAGGTTTTCATTGCCATTATTGTTCAGACTGCAGTCTTCTGTGTGGATACCAATATGCTGCCTCCAAAACGTTGGCATCCATATATGAGACTACAAGCCCATCAACCCAAATATATCATGAGACCATTTATTTCCTTTTTCAAACAAAAAATTATTTACTTATAAGATTATGGTTGGTTGGTTGGTTGGTTGGTTGGTTGGTTGGTTGATTTCCAATGGCTGCATGTGGGATCATTTAACCCATTTTGCTTCTTGCTTCCCAGTAGAGAGCACTCAAGTTCTTGCTTTGTTGCATCTTGAAGAAGTTTGCACTTTTCTTTTGGGAAGCTTTGCCAGGTCTGTTGCTCATTTTGCACTACCCAGGGGACACACACGACTCAAAGAATGTCACGGACACGAGCAACTTTGTACCCCCCAGATAAGATCATTGCCATCATAATTAACAAGTATCAAAAATGTGAAATATCTCGATCTGAGACAGAAAATTCATTATCCAATTTCTAAAGCGATCTCTTTTATGAGTACCAATAACAAAGGAGAATACCCTAGCAGATAACCATATTACCAAGAAGACTCTTCTGGGATGTTTTCGAGGACCTTATGCACCAGACTACATGGTGTCACATTTCACAGCCCCACTGCTAAATAACAGTATATCATCCACAGTTTTCTGTTAAAAAATAAAACTACTGAATCTAAATTTTGAAATGAATGAATGCACCATTATGTTAAATGTATCTGTAAATAATACATCTTTAGAAAACTGATAATACATGACTGTCCTGCTAAAAATCACACGTTACTGAGGAGTTTAATTGTGAATATCAAAATATGATTTATATTTACAACAGGTGTCGATGAAGACGACATGAAAAAGACATATATCTGTCCACCAGACTTTGTTCGTAATGGTAACAGTTGCTATTTCTTCAGCACTCATATGGCAACATGGCAAGAGGCCCACTTTGCATGTAAAGATAAGGACAGTGAGCTGGCAAGGTTGGAAAAAGGTTGGGAAGATCGAAACATGAGAAGTTACCTCAATAAACCTGAGTTAGGTAAGACTGAAAATATTTAAATAAACTAATATCTAACTTACAATTAATATGTTGCTGGACATTATCCATCATCTTGTCTGTTCTTAAAAAACCGTCTAGTTTCTATTAAATATTCTATAAAATATTCTATTTTAAGAACAGACAAGATGATGGATAATGTCCAGCAACATATTAATTGTAACAATTTACCATCATCACAAACTTTTAGATCTTAATATCTAACTTGTCAATACATGAAGTGACTAGTTATAATGGCCAGTTTTGGTTTTGAGGCATGGAACATCACACTGATTAAATAACAAAAATTAATCATTAGCCAGATATATTGATCCAATGGAAAGAATTTGCATGGCTGGTGCAGATGATGGTCCTTGAGGCTTTCTCTTTTCTGCCTAACACTGTATTTCCCTCTGGCCTGCTTTAGTTAATTCAACCATATCAAAGCACCTGTCACTAGCAAAGGATATCATGCGGATATCAGTAACAGCATTCTTGTGAACAGAATGGTTAGACTGGATGGTAAAAGAGGACATACACTGAAGGGGGGAAGCAAAACAGCTTGATGGAAATCATGGGTGAGGATCCATGGAACTTCTTCCTGTAGTCTCATCAAAGTGGAGAAAAAATTTGTTCAACTAGAAAATTTATACAGCAATACCAAGAAACTTGTTTGCTAATTCTGATTTAGAAACATGTTACAGGTACAATTTTCCCTTGTTATAGAGCATTCATGCTCTTCCATTTCTTTGATGTGCACAATTTCAATAATCTTTTTTCTTATGTGTGAAATATTCACACAGTTTAACAAATTTGCAATCCAGAATTCATGTGCTGTACAGAATAACATAAACAAACAGTTTCATTTCCTTCACAACTAAGTATCACCAATCTCATTGCAACCAAAACAATTAAAAACCCTCTGGATTTGAAACAACTTATGTGGAAGAAAAAGAAAGATTGTTGGGGGGGGGGACAAGAATATTCTTGTGATCCATTCCAAATTTGTTATAATGTTAATGTAAAAAACTTGTGGTTTATAAATTATACCCAATATGAAATTTTATCTTAGCATAGGGATGAAATGTGTCTCCAACATGGCATCTCACCTCTACATCATAATTAGAGTAAAAAAAAAAAAAAAACTGGACAGTAAGGTCCACACTTGTATTCGGGAGCTGTATGATTTGAATCTTGGACAGCGAGGCCAGCTATCCTGACCGAAGGCTTTCAGTGTTTTCCTGTCTCTCCAGGTGAATGGGGGGACAGTACCTGGATTACACCACAGCCGCTTACTTCCAAATCCTTTAAATTTGTTATTCATCAGTCATCCTACCATCCAACACTATACCAAATGAATGAATGAATGTATAAGGGGTGGGCCTTCTTGGCCCTTGCACCATGACCACAGTGATCTATTGTGCCTTAACACTATACCAAAACTGTCCTTCAATAATCTGTGATAAACATTAAGATTGGAAAGTCTTCTCATTTGCATGTGTGGATGCAAAGTGGAAACTTTTTATCCACAGTCAGTGTCAATCCCATAAAATGACAGACTGTTGCCACTGTGTACATAAATATAATTTTTCCTTAAAGATGTCCTCAAATGCTGACAGATTTTAAGTGTAACTTCTTAAAACTTAGATGAGTTGAATCATATGACAGTCAGCTGCTTTCCGCTTGTCCTCTTCCACTTCTGTTTCAAATGCAGCACATTCAAAATCCTGTTTTTGTGGAAACAAAGCTGACCAGTAGGTAAAATCCCATTGTGATGGCATGGCAGTGAATGCATTAAACAGTTCTATATGTAATAAAACAAATGCCATCATGAATGCAACAATTTATTTAGTTGTAGTTCTTTGTCTTTTCTACCTCTACACTACATGTTTCGGCCGCAACCAGCCATCATCAGGTGTATTTTTCACTACATAGCTGTCACACTGCACACAATCTAAAATCTATAACACCAGCCTGTCAGTTTTGTTTAAAATCTCGCCAACATACGCTCGTCAATTTGATTTCAGAATTCTAATTTAAAATTTAAAATTTGTTATAACTTTTAAAATTCAAAATTTTAAATCACAGGGATACCCGCTCTGTGTTCACATGTGCTGCAGCAGCTATTTCTTATTTTCAGCACCGTTCATGTATGATTCTGTGCAGGCTCCGTGTGTGTGTCACTGCTCATTTTTAATACGCTACTGTATTATGGCATTTGTATTATCACATACAGAAGTGTATAGTGCAACAGGATGCTTAAATATAATATAGCATTAAACAATGCCTGATAAAGATTCTGTTCTTAAAGTACATTCTGAAATATCTACAGTAGTTTGGAAATTTTCTGCACATTGCAGCCCGTTTAGAACGCTGGATAGGAGGAATATACAACTGGGAGACCAAACGATGGGTTTGGGGAGCAACGGGAAGACGTCTCAGTTACCAGGGATTTTCTCGCCGTTCCCCGACAGAAGACCCGAGCTGGCACTGTATTGTCATGGATCCACTCATGATGTACAAATGGGGAACACGGAGTTGTGTTCATCGCAAACATTACATCTGCGAAAAGCCTTTGCAAACGGTAATGGTACCAGAAGACAACACACTCAGGCAACACACTGTAAGGCGGTCACACAGAAGACGAAGACCCCAGTTACAACAAGTTCGGCACTAAAAGACTACTTTAAGGTTTAAAGAAGTAAAATAATTAAATGATGACATTGAAGCCTGAGTATTTTGAAACATGATAGGAACTCTTCAGTAACATTTTTATCGTATCGTGTATAAAATAAGTTTTGATACACAGATAATTTGTTAGGAAGTCCATATTAGCAGTCCTCATAAATTATACCACATACACACTGCCCTAACATGTGTAGTTCTTATATGGTCTAATATGTACTATGACATGAAATTCAATACATCTACGTGTAATCAGTCTGTTATTGAGTTATAACTATAAGTGGGATCAATAAAATATTTTTCTGTACAGTCATTTATATCAGGAATCTACATCGGTGAAAATGGTCACAAACAGATAGGTAGTGCCAAAAAAAAGTCTGTTGCTGTCTCACGCTCTCAGTGAAGAAGGGGAAATTTTGCATTTGTTCAAGACTTTATCATACACACGCTGCAGTGAATTTGCTGGCATCAACACGAAAGATGTTTATATAAAAGGTTCATCTATTTTTAAGTACGAACAAGTATGTGAATTTCTTTCTGCTGTTTTCCATTCAGTTCGCCATATTGATAATTACTGAAGTTGAATCAGCAGTAAATATAGGGCCACGCCATAGCTCAAGCGGTTAGTCGCTGACTTCCCACTGCGGCGGCCCAGGTTCGATCCTTGGTCTGGTCAAGTGGGATTTGTGGTGGATAAAGTGGCACTGGGGCAGATTTT
>NW_019730110.1:50492-52444 GCF_002891405.2 Cryptotermes secundus
TATTTCCACCCCATAACAGATGAAGCTGCAAAAAGACGATGTTTATTCTATCTTATGAATTTATTAATATTTTATATTACTGAACATTTTTCCAGTTACACTGATGATAAGGAATGTGAACTATTCTTTGATCTTTTCCATCTCTTTGTGCTGTTTCATGATCTTACTGTATTCATATATTTTGTTTTACTTCTGTTCCTACAAGCTTTTATAAGTTATGAACAAGAAATTATGAGCCCTGCCATGTACATATTACAGATAATGAAGTGTACTAACATCTGAAGTGCAAGAAAATTCCTGTTATAATCATATCCACATATACGTACAAATGTAAATATTAATGTAAGAATCCACAACTAGAGTGAATTTAAATGTGAATCCTGTTGCTACTGCAACAGTATTACTGACAAACACTGTAAATGAACAAGAATAGTTTTAAAAATAAATTAAGAAACAGGATAATCAAGTTGAGCCAATGCTACTGGAGGAAGGCCAGAAAAAGTACCATATATTTCACAGCAGTACTATTCATTTAGTCACTCGGAATGGATCTCATAGTAAAGAAGCAGAAGAAAAAATGTGTTTGCATAGACTGTGGTGTAAGAGGGCAGACACCAAAGCCCCTTGTGTTATTTATGAATTTGTGCTAATAATACTAGAGAAATATCACACACAACTGCTGTTTATGCCAATACTTATGGGAATGTTATCCTGCGAGGACACTACTGAGGTAGGGGAGAGGTCATTGCTCTAATATTCATAAGTGTCGAAGATAAAATAGAAAGNAGTATTTGGTAGTAGAGTCCATGAAGTCAGTACTTAGTTCATTTGGAACTTTCCTTGTGGTACCCTAGACATAACAATATGCACTGGTTTGTCTTGTATCAAAGCATCTGGGATTCTCACTCAACAAAAAAATTTATTTATCATTTTTATGAAATCACTTCAAAAATGAAGTTCTATCGTGCATATGTTCACCCACCTTGCAGCTTTTCTATCAGCCGCCACTAACAGCACTGTCATCCTCCCTCACACAGGTGCCATGACTGTATAGGCTAGGCGAATTTGTGACTGTATTAGAGTATACGATCCAAAATATTTCATCCATCAATCTGCCATGTTGTTCTGACTTTGTACTGGCTTTCCACAAGACTTTTTCTCATGCAACCAGCTCATTCCATTCCACATACAAGATAATGGGGAGATTACTGTTTAAGCTGACACTGAACCTCTACTTCGCCTGCAAATTTGAACCCAACTATAGTATGGATTTGTAAGTAATCAAAAACCATATGATATAAGAGAAAAGCCATAACAGCTCAGTTAGTATGGTGATCAAGGAATCAGCCTTTGATTCCTGCCAGGGGCAAAAAATTTTTCTCTTCTTCACATCATCCCATCATCTCTGACGACCACTAGCCTCCTATCCAATGGTTACTGGGGGTTCTTTCCTGGAGATAAAGTATTCAGGGTATGAGATTGACCACTCACCACCTTCTAGTGCCTTTCCCACAACTTTATAGAATGGCAATCAATTAAACAGTTGGAAAGCTTCATTTTTACCCTTATAATATAAAGGAAAAATTATGGGTTCCTGAATGTTAAAACTAATACACATTTATTCTTGTAATTTTGACCCCCAAACAATTCTCATAACATTATTTTGGAATAAAAATACTTTTCACTCTTTTAGAGACTGCCCAAAGAACTTGTAAGTTTCGTGTACTTTATATTGTGGGATGGTTATACACTCAACTCTCGATTATCCGGGATAATGGTGGGGATGGAAATCACGATTAATTGAAAACCCAGTGAAGACAAATGTGATTAAAAGTAGTACTGTAATACTGTACCTTCATAATACTATAGGCCTACCTGTATTTAAATTTATTCAGCCTCATTTTTATGTCATCTCATGGCCTATTTAATACTTTTTTTACATTACACTGAAG
>NW_019730110.1:52513-168201 GCF_002891405.2 Cryptotermes secundus
CACTTAAAAAAATTTAATATTGTTATTTGCTTATTCGCGGCATTTTCCTTTTTCTGTTGAATACTTAACACAACACGCTTCCTTTTACACCCTGACATTTTGCTAATGCACTTGAAGATCGATACAAAGAGACTAACTTGGGAGGTGTATCTGTCCTTTAAACTTTCCACACATCCTTGCATTCTTTCACCCCTACCCTAGAACATTGTGTTAGCATAACAGGACCAAAAAATGCAGAGCTCGGTTCACACTAGTACTAAAAATAGTGTTACAACTCACCATGTGAAACAAAAGTGAATGAATATTAAACAACACATAAGCCTCAAAGAAAGCTCCGGTTAAGCCGCAAACCGGTTTATCTACCCCTGGATAATCGAGAGTTGAGTGTATGTATATAAATAAATGAAAAAAAATATATATATAAATTAACATGTTCTGAAAAATTTAGATCTAACATGATATTATGATTTTAAGACGTTAAATGTTTCAGTTTTCTTGCAAAGCATACAAAAGGCTAAAGTATGGACATACAACACAATGTCTCTTCTTGAACCCATTTTATAATTAAACTTGGTGAAATCAGTGAATCCTAACCTTGCAGCTATAACAAGTGCTGTTTCTCAACAAATTAATTTGACAAGAAGTGATGTTACAAATTTGTGACTTCTCTTGCAGCATCAGGTACTCTCTGTTCTGTTAGCCAATTAGAGAGTCATGGAGATGTGACAGGAATGCTGTAATGTTTTCAGAATTTGTTAAGATCTATTACTTCTTGAAAACAGACTCCAAAGACAATGTCATGTGAGGTTGGATAACTTTATAAACTCTAATTAAAACTATTACACAGTTTCAATCTAATTTTTATGTATAAATGATGAATTATAAAACATCTGGCATCTTATATTGGCTTCAGGTGATTTTTCAGTTGTTTTCATTCAACGTTTCGGCTCAACACATTCTCTCTCTCATAATCTCTTCCTACTTTTCTTTTATGTGATATTATCAATTTTAACTAATTTATTTATATATGCATCGGTCATACATCTCTGATTACAATTTTCATTGCAAAATTTGCATAGTTAAAATCTTATCATATCTAGAAATGATATCTGTAACCCAAATATTTAAATCTTGTTTAACTATGTTGCCCATTCTAATCTGTAAAGTATTATTTATACTCTCCCATTTATATAATACAATCTCTATTACAAAATTCCTTGTTTCTCACTATATAAAATATCCATGTATATACAAAAACACATCATTAACACTTTAAAAACTGTTCCTAGGTTTTCCATCTAGTCTTTATGACAGCTGTTTTAAAGAAATTGTGTAATAGGTTTGATTAGAGTCAATCCAGGTTTTCCATCTAGTCTTTATGACAATATCTGTTGCAGACAAACTGTGTAATAGGTTTGATTATAGTCTATCAATCAAACTATACTTTGTCATCCCAGAAGAGAGTAATCCTCAGTCAAGAAGAACATTTTCAGATGAATGCGGATGTACACAGTGTTAACACAAGACACATACACTGTCTTCATAAACCAACTGCTAACCTCTCATGCTTTCAGAAAAGCACATATTATGCTGGGTCAAAATTTTTATTAACCTGCCATCTGATCTCAAAGGTCTTATGAATGAAAAGACACGATTTAAAATAGCACTGAAACAATACTTAAATACACATTCATTCTACACTGTTGATGAATACCTACTGTCTAAAAAATAACTTATGTGTGTTTAAATAGCCTTGTGTGTACTCACTGTGTATTCTTGGTTTCTCTTGTGTGAGAACTCCATTGGGACTGCACTGTTTTGTATTTATATGACATAATCCACATCCTACAGTCATTTTGACTAACTCTGGATCCATGGAATGGAATGCAATGTAATATAATGAAGATTAATGTCTATAAGGATGTTATATGGTGTAGATAATTAAACTGTTTCAGAGGAATCTGAGGCTTCTGTCTTCAGGGCAAAAGAGTAGTCTGCACATGAAAAAGGTTTATAGGAAGAGAGCGAACAGCAGGTCCCTCGAAATGGTAATTCCCCCCCCTCAAGATTACACAACGTCACACAGCGGGAAACAGCGATCTTCATAGCCACCAGCATGAGAACTTCAAAACTGAGAGCATTAATGGTAATTAAGATTAATATAAGATGATTTTTAAGCTTGGGTACTTTTATTATATTGTGACATGGATGATGGCACAACAGGAAGTAGGGGTCACGTGAACTCTGCGTTCTTGCAAGTGACGTCACGTACTCACACTCCTCCCATCATTACGCAACACTCGGTAAACACCTCTCCCTACTAGGCTGTGACGTCACGCAACAGGCAAGTCCGAGCAGCGACTACTGCTAGGCAATGCGTAGGTAGAAACACCTGACAACAATACTTGATATCTGTTGATGAGCAGCAGTGTGTTCTCTATGTTGTCCGTGCCGAGCTTAAATAAGGAGCAGTGAACAGTATTCAGGAGTAGTGAGTATTGAGTTAGGAGTTGAGTTGTATCGAGTGAATGGCAGTGACTCCAGCAGGAGAAGTAATTGTGTAATTGTGAATTGTATAAGTGTAAGCGTGAATGTGGAATGAATTTGCTATATCCAATAAGGCATGAAGTTATTTGTCACGTTACATACCCAACACGTGACAATATGTTGCAGTACAGAATCTACTAATATGGCAAATTATCTATAAAATGGCACATTATACTTCTGTACCACAACACAGCATGTGTTAAGGAGATATTCATTAATATAACAAGTATGTTCATAAAACAAATGACACTGTATTTAATGTACTCTGATGGAAAAGTCACGAAGTGAAACCAGGATGGCAGCAGAACTGATTTCTTTCTGAATTTGTGATGTGAAACAAATTTAAATACAAAGTGTTTATAGAAATGATAAAAACAATTATATTTAAATAAACTGAATAACTGTCATTAGTACATGTAATATTAAACATTTTTCACCTAAGGAAAAGTCTGACTGTGAGATATTTCATTTCTCATGACCTTTTTGACATTAATTGAATTCAAGAGATAAGAAACATAAACAAATACAGGAATCACTTTATTACACATTATGTATTCTTTGTATGAAATGCATAAAAATGAGTTCATTGTGTGCGTTGGCCAATTCTTTCTATCCATCCATACACCCATTCTTCCATCCACTTGTTCCATCTCCGAAATCATTCAACAGAATTTTTATAAATAACCCTCTTATTCCCAAGCCCTGCCACAAAACTATCTGCTAGGAAGGCTAATGTTGCTTGAGGGTAAATGTGGTTCCACAGAAAAACCCCAAATGCTTTCATACATTTTCTTCAAATGGTCAAAGATGTTGACAATGTTTATAAGCTGGTTCTTTCCTCTACACATTGGTACATCATACTTGATGCAACCTATTTGCCAGAAATGCTGTACTATGAAAGAGAGAGAACCTCTTTAGCTGCGACAGTTTAACATAGATACACCAAGCATGTCAAATCAACTTGTGGCATGCAAAGGGATAAAACTCATATTCGAAGTACTCGTATACACTAAAGTCTGTTATGTGAATTTAATTTTGATCTGTCATGGTTCAATGTAAGGCCTACTTTACATGAGGCCTGGCCAAAATTTTACCTGTGTTTTTGAGAATTAAACATAAAGCAAGATGATACGCAGTATAAAATGTGCAGAGGATTAAGATCTACAAACACGAAACATTTTTTGCATATGTTGCATATCTATTATTTCATGAAACAGAAATCAAAATATTGTCACGTGTTGGGTATTGCACGCAACAAATAACTATGCGTGGGTCTCGGATTCAGCGAATCTTTATTGGACGCTTCACTTATACACTTACGAGTACAATCATTATCCACTGCTTCACTGTTATAATTACTTCTTGTTCCACTGTCGGCTGCTATATTTCAACTTTCTTCAGTGGCGGCTATTCCAAGACTTACTTCTGTATCTCTCGGCATCTGCCCTGAGACTGTCTGGCGAATGCATTCAACCCCTTTTTATACCCTTGGCCGCTGCTATGCAAATGAACCCTGTTATAACCGTGGAAACGCTGCTTTGTTGATTCTGCAATTCCTATGCAATGACCCACTTTTATTGCGTTGTCTCTGTGGGAACGCTCCGTGTATTCGTTGTAACCGTGGAGATTCGATGCTCTCGACGCAATGGCTCTCTGTTGTTGCGTTACTATGGAAGTACTTTTCCAAACAAGTTACAATATGTTACTGTGCAACATGATATCCATGTTGTTTATCGGACGCAAGAAATGAAGCTTATTTTCAAAATGTAGAGTTTTCTTAAAATGGAACAATGGACAAAGCTAAAAGAATTGTCTTAAACAAAAGCATACCGACTGGATGAAATTTAATGCAGGTCTTTGTTGGATTTACATGGGAACTGTTGCTTGTGGGCAGACAATTGGACAAAGCGTCATGATGAAACTAACAGGTACTTTTCCAAACATGCTTACTTAAATGTGCCTAAAAGGAGTTGTGATATTCAAGTTCAAATCTAGTGCTGACATGGTGTAGGGATTAGTGAATAGCTCTTATTGCTGTTGTGAATATGAATTTTTTCACACTCCATACACACAACATTGAGAAACAAAATGCTATGCAGTAACAGGAAAGATCACCCCAAAACTCCAAGAAACCACATAACACAGACCCACCATGATTCAATTAAAGAAGGGAAGAATTCAAACTTAGAATGTCAAAATTAATAACTTTAAAATTTCAACTTTAATTTTAAAACAACAGATTTTTATCAAAAACGAAAAATGCAAATGACAATGTGCCACCTTGCAGAGTAGAACATACAACACGCAACGACCCGAAGATGACTACACAGTAGTCAAAACATGTCACAACAGAAACTAATAAACTTTGTACTGAGTACACAGTACTGAGGGTGCGAATGACTGATGAATAACTACACAACTGAATATCAGTGGCGTTTTGCAATTAAGTAATATAAATATAGCAATAAATAAACAATGGTTACATTTACACATCATATGCATAATGACTAGATGAGGAATGCGTATAGGATATTGGTGGGAAAGCCAGAAGGAAAGAGCCACAGGGAAGACCAAGGTGTAGGTGGGTGGACAATATTAGAATGGATCTTAGAGAGATAGGATGGGATGGTATGGACTGGAGAGATCTGCCTGAGGATAGGGACCAGTGGAGGTAACGAACCTTCGGGTTCCATAAAATGATGGGAAATTCTTGAGTAGCTGCAGAACTGGCGGCTCCTCAAGTAGGGCTCAGCTCCATGAGTGAGTAAGTAAGTATGTATAATGATTAAACTGCCTCTGTGGTCTAGTGGTTAGAGTTCCTGGCTACAGATCCACTCAGCCTCATGATAATAATTGAGGAGCTATTTCAAGGAAATAGCGGTTCCATTCTAGAAAACCGAAATTAACAGCCACGGGGATTCGTTATGCTGACCACGTGACACCCTCTATCCACAAAAGTTGGCACTAACTTCGCTGACAAGTGGCGGTTGCTTGGTTAGTATAGTTCGCTTGCGGACTAAAATCATGGAGTTTATTTTTTTATCTATAATAACTATTCTACGCTGATTAAAAACAAAAAATAATACTCACAGATAAGTTTTCAACAGGGATATTGAAAATGTGGATTTATGGTACCCTTGGAAAGCTACTTTGGCACAGTTAGGGGTACGAATACTGGAGTTTCAGAAACGTTTCTCTTAAGAATGTAATATGTGAAGCATGCCTGTGAAATTTCTTTACCTTGATGTATGAGCATAAGCCATCCCCTTTGGGCTGACTGGTGCCCGGATCTGTGTACAGCTTAATCTTCATTTTGCCTGTCTCTGCATCCTTCATTACAAGACCACACTTCTGCATCACGTCCACAAATTCTTGTTCTGTGATGTCGAGGGGCAAGTTGCTCACATACACCTTTGTATTAAATTGATCGTCCATATCAAACCAGCCTGAAAATATAAGAAGCAATTACTTAAATATGCAACTGTGAATCAGACTTTTATTTCTTATGCAAACATAAATTGTTTTAACATTTTTAAAAGTTCTGACAGGCAGGATGGAGGCAAATCTGCATATGTCTTGACAGGGAAAATCTGAAGAAATCAGCACATCAAAATTACTGGGATTTTGGGCTTCACTTACTCAGTATGTCCAGGTTCTGTTAGGACTGTGTTCATTAAAAATAAAAGACATGAATTATTTTCAAAATTTCACTCTTTTTATTCAAAATAGTCTCCTTCTGAATCAATACATAGCTGGAATCGATGGAAAAGTTTTCAAAAACAGTCACTATACTCCTTTTGTGGAATCGCATTTAAAACCGCGGTACATTCCCTTTGGATGTCCTGGATGATGTCGTGACAGTCTCCTTTCATCAGCAACTTAACTTTTGGGAACAACCAGAAATCTGCTGGAGCCAAATCTGGTGAATTGGGAGGCTGATCAAGGACTGTGATCCCTTTTCTGGCCAAAAAATTGCGCATGATCTTCGATTTGTGGGGTGGGGCACTGTCGTGGAGGAGCGACCAGGAACCTTGCTCTCGATATTCAGGTCAAATTCGAAGAATTCTCACCCACAAACGATTGAGGACTCCGAGATAATAATCAGAATTCTCTGTTTGACCTCCTGGCAAAAATTCCTTGTGAATGATTCCTTTGGAATCTAAGAAAACTGTTAGCAGTGTCTTCACTCGACTCTTTTGAATGCGCACTTTCTTTGGTTTCGGCTTCTTTGGGCTCAACCACGCTGCACTCTGCCACTTTGTGAGAGCTGAAACTTCAAGAATCTTAACGCCACAACTCACCAACAGATGGCATTGCAGGGCTAAATTAAAAAAAAAAAAATATATATATATATATACATATGGTCCTAATGGATCCTGGACACACCGTCACACCGTGTATCACCCAGTATTCTAGAAACCTGAGAATACAGAGTTTCAGTTACTGTATCTGTTTCCATCCTCAGGTGAGGGGGAGACATATACTCTGTTGGGTCCCATAGAAAGAGCTAACCTCAATCACTGGGCAACCCCTGTCACTATAACTACAGCTATATAAATACCTGAAACCAGGCTTTGTCAAAGGAAAATAACAGGAAAACATACAACAAAAACTGTAATAAAGCATGCACAGCCATGAAACTAAGATAGAAACGGAGGTGAAAATTTTGTGCAACTAAGTCCATGAAAACGGATGCATAGAACTGAATGAAGAATTCTGTGAAACCATTTTGTGTCTTCCATTATCGCCAACTGTGGAGTAAAAAAACTGAACACTCAGGACTAAAACCTTATAGAAACACACAAAGGATCTGTCACGCCATACAGATCTTCTCTGTGAACTGGTGACTTCTTTGCTGATAACAGATCCAGATTGGAGAAATATCCAAACTGGGTTGGCCAATCAGAGTGGTTAAGCATGCCATATGGCCTTATTCCTTGTATTTCATACACCTGCTGATACTTTCAATTTCCAAAATCCTAGCTTGATTTTTCTATAAGACCCACTTTGAGATTGTGCCTATACTGACGGAGCCATACAGTTCACAGGGAATGCTATAAGCACACTGTGCTGCCCGTGGGGCTCTTTCTGCCCTGGTTTTCATAAGTGAACTCCTAAGAGTGTGTTTTGTTCTGAAGTTGTCCTAATGTTATATCAATTCCATGGGTGGGTTTTCTGTAAACTTTGGTGGCCAGTGTCATCTCTTTCCTGAAGACCAGAACATCTGGAAAAGGAATTACATCGTCCGACTCTATTTCCTTAGTGAACTGGATGGAAAGCCTTAAACTACCAAGGTAGATGAGGAAATTCTGTAACTGCAAAGGACCATGAGGCCAGACCACAAATGTATCAACAACACACTGGAGCCACAGTGATGGTTTGGTTGTGCTGAGTCAAGAGCCAGTTTCTCAAAATGCTCCATGCTAATGTTGCTAACAATGAGTGATAAACAGCTTTGAACAGTACAGCCACCTTTCTGCTGGAATCTAAACCAGCACATACTGAGTAACTATATTACTGACCTGCCTGGTCCCTACTGATCAAGCAGCATGAAGGGTCCGATGTGAGCTGAGAAATAGGAAGTGAAGTGAATTCTCCAATTCTGAATGAAAAGATGACAAAAGCTGTAAAATGTAAACTTACTGGGTTCCTGAGGTCCTGCCTTTCGTTTCATGCCTGGCTGATCTTCACTGTTTTCTATTTTATCTCCGGTTTCTATCTTTTTCTCTGCTGAAACAGCAGAGCTGGTGTCTGTAAATCCGTAGTTCATTTGGTAATGTGCCAAAAAATCTTCATCCACCTATGAAAGTAGAAAACTGACAATAAACACTATTCAGCTTGTAAGACTTCAGGTTCCTACCACAATGACAATGTAGAATATAGACTCCTGAGATCTTACATCATGTAGTACGGAAGAAATTTACTCATAAACAAAAACAAAGAAACTCCGTGTTTTTGGTCCGCAAGCTATACCGACCAAGCAGCCGCTGCTTGTTGGCAAAGTGAGTGCCAACTTTTGCGGATAGAGGGTATCACGTGGTCAGCGCAACAGATTCCCATGGTCATTAATCTCGGTTTTCTAGACCGGAGCCGCTACTTTTCCCTTCAAGTAACTCCTCAATTATCCTCACAAGGCTGAGTGGACCCTGTTCCAGACCCACTACTTCTCAGAAGTAGTGAGAATCGAACCCGGGACCTCTGGATCTGTAGCCAGGAACTCTGACCACTAGACCACAGAGGTGGTCAGAAATTTACTCATATTTCAGATAAATGTATTACCTCCATATTTGGGACAGAACAGTGTTCTAACCTGAAGACAGAATATGTTCCTCAACACTGTCAGTATACGTCTACCAGGCTACATGGCATTTCATCTCGGCAAACAGTATTCTTTACCATTCAACTTCATTAATGTATATATAAAGCTGCTATGTGCTTAATTAAACATCATGCCATGAAATATGGGGAGTGAAGGCACAGCTTCATGCCTCCATTGCTTGACCCTTCACTATGTTATCATATCTCTGACTGAGAGCTAAAACAGTCTGGCACTGCAGTGCTTGTGCTAATGTAAAGGTAAAGTTGTCCCTGTGCTTAACTATTTAAACACTACGCCATGAAGGCATATGGGTGAGTGGATGTATAGATACACATTTTCCTGACCTTGGCACTAGAGGGAGGTGAGTGGTCAGACATCACCTATTGGATCACAGATGCTGATAAAAGGGAAAACATTTCATTCACTGAGCTAATAAAAATATTTGATGTGGATGCAATATTTATAATTCCTGAGGTCTGGTGTCTCATTTTATGTAATTTATTGAGTATAATTAACAATTAAAGTTATTTCAAATTCCACAAACATAAATGATAAAATTGATGTTTTTGGGAAGATGAACTGGCATCTTACCTTAGGAAACCAGGCATTCTTCTCTCTGTCCCAGATATACACAGTTCCATCTGTGGCATCAGTATACGTATGGGTGTCTCCCTCATACCCATACGTACCAGAACTCATATCCTGCTTCACTACGCTGTCATCTTTGTTTTCGCTGTCGCTCTCCTCAGACTCTTCTTTGTTTGCTCCACAATCTTTATGTTTAATAACCCATGAGTGTTTACTATTGTCAAATTTGTAAGTAACGCCTGCAAAGAAAAGCCCCCAAAGAACTCAGGTATAAAACAATTTCAGTCTTCATGCAAACTGGAAAATAGATCAGAAATGGGTTCAAATTTCACATTTGGAAAGAGCTGGGACCAAAGAAGTTTCCACCAGCACTGCAATCCTGCAGTGGGTAGGCTGACATATTACCATGCTAATAATGAAGGGGGAACCCTTTTATAATAGGCAAAATATACAAATGGGGTGGACATGTGAACATACCAAGAAAAAGTCTTAATACAATTCGTCTTTCTCACTGACTATGTTTCATGTTGCACATATATAACGTATATTATATATTAATACTATATGATCAGATCAGTCAAACCTTATATGTCTCTTTCATCACTGGTAATGATTTATTACTCCTTATTTCATTCTATATTATCTTATGGCAAAAACTTTTTATGTTACAAAAAAGAGTTGTTCGTTTAATGACAGGATATAGAAGTAGGACCTCATGTAGGGATCTTTTTAGACAGAGATTTTACCATTGAAATCTCTATATATTTTTTCAAACCTGTTGTTTTTTTCTAAAGAATATGAATTTTATTACTAATTAGGATAGGTATAATGTACAGACCAGACACTGTGAAAATTGATAGTTTCCTACTTCCTCTCTATCATTGTATCAAAATGGTGTTTACTACACTGGTATTAAGATTTTTAATAAATTACCACTTGAATTAAAAGAGCTTGTAGAGATGCCTAAAATTTTTAAGAGTTCCTTGAGAAGATATCTGGTGTTGCACTGTTTTCACAAACTGGAGGAATTTTATTGTATGCTTAATACATTCTTCATTTCCATTCAATTTTTTGTAATCACATTTATTTATGTTCTATGTCTATGTTATGTATATTTTACATTGACTTGTTGCAGTGATTAATTGGAACATTTGTTCTGATATGTGACTCATTCTATATCCAAAGGTTTGTGAATATACTTCTCAACCTGTATCTGCATCTGCTTGAATTTTAAATAAATGAACTATGAACACGCAGGTCTCCAGCACCTATTTCCTTCATATATGTTACTGATAAGTGTTACTCTTGTGAGCCTCGTAACTTAAAAATGAGGATGCTCAAACATGGGCAATTCATTAAAACAAGTTCTACTTATTCTAAGTAAATTCTTTTTATAGCTTACAGTTCAGATCAACTATTCCAAAAAATTACAGTATGACATTAAAGAGTGTTTCATTTTACTTATATTTCCAGAGTCAGGTGATCATTTCTTTCTGCATAACTTATATATACAAATTAAAAACAAAGGGTGGCAGATTAAACTGTGATTATTCTCAAGTGGAAGGCTATTCCTTCTTGTAGGACAATTAAGTATTCAATTTTTGCTGATATGATACTTTTGCTGATTTTAATTCTACCACCCTCATGAGAAGGATAGAACAAACTATTTTTGTATCTGACATTAGTTATTTCAACTCCTTTTACCTGTTTTGACATCTTTATAACAGTAAGATTCCCCATCAAATTCATAATCATTTCTAGACGTCTGATCTCCATTTGGTTTACGGTGAAGTCTGCTGTCTCCAGTTGTGTCACTTTGTACTCCACTTTCAGACTTCAACATACTTTCCGCGGAATTTTCTACACTATCTTCTTCCAATGGTTTTCGTAACACCCACTCGTTCTTATTTGAGTCCCAAATATACTGGTGCTTCGTTACTGGGTCTGTGTAAACACAAACGCTTCCCTCATAATGGAGATTAGAGGTGTCAATTTCATCAAACTTGTCTGATAAATCAGCACTGACTTTTTTTAATTCGTTTCGAGAAGTTTCTGATTTCTCTGCAACATCTGAATCTATTTCTGAAGTGTGCTCCGAAGGAATTGATGCAGCGGGATGTTCCTCTACGTGACTTGATTCTCGCGTATCTTCTGCCATTACGAAAGTCTACTTCCCAGCAGTTATACGCAAGATATCTAACTATGAATCTGAAAAATGTTTACATTTAAAATCAGCACATAAAGAATCTCACAATATTACACATCGCGTCTGCCTCACATTACATCACAGTCCGCAAAAAGAAAAAAAAAGATATACGAATGGGTACATCAACTCTGCCATCTTCGTTCTACCAACATAAGTTTAAATGAATTCTTTGACGCAAGAGCCTATGATGTTACATTACTAATATTATAGCTTTAAATACTAAGAATTCAAACGATGTTCATGATATATTGGTCGGGGCAACAAACCTTATATCGCAATATTTACAATTAATTTTGTAAGTTTCAAATTGGTGTTGGCGGTACTGTACACTTTGGGAGTCGGTAACCTTCATGCTTAATGAGAATTGCTGCAGTGAAGGTAACTGTGTAGATGAAAATTATAGGCCGGCAAAAGCCTTGGCTAGGGATATTTATGCTTGTGACGACGAGCAGCAACTACTGCAACCCTATTAACGCGCGAATATAACCATCGTACACCCCACAGGTATACTCGTAATGTTGGGTATGATGATAACAATCCTCTAGGTTATTCAGGATCATTGGTATATGATCAAATCACAAAAGTTCTTCGTGTGGAAGGGCGCGTCAACGCGAAAGTTACGTCAACTTCAATTAGGAGTTTATACAGTATATTCTATTGTTAACACACGCCGATCAAAGGGGCCGCGAGGTCTAAGGCATAAACCATCTTCGCCCGCTCGAACACTGGGATCGTGGGTTCGAATCCCACTCGAGACATGGATGTCTCTCTCTCTCTCTTCATTGTATTTTTTTTTGTTCTGTCTTGCGACGAGCTGATCCCCGTCCAAGGAGTCCTACCGGCTGTGTATGGATTAAGAAACTGAAAAAGCGGCCAAGGCCCACAAGGGCTGTAAAACCATAGACAGATATATTTGTAACATAGGTACAGTATTCATAGGCCAGTGGAAAATTCAAACATATTAGTTTAATATTTTCCCCATTACATTGCAGTATGTGGGGCTGATATAAATGCCCTGTGCACANGAATGAAGAGAAAGTCATGGTGAAACGTGAGTGCATCAGTTCATGACATTACATATTTCATTACTGTTACTGTTTAGTGTATTGTATGCTTATTGTTTAATATTAAATTATATAATTGTAGTTGTACTTGTATTTACATCGTGTTCATTGTGTGTAGTGTGTCCTTTATTGTTTGTGTAGGTTTGTGTGCTGTGTTTTGTTTGAGCATGATGCGTTATTTTGTGTGATGTGTTATTTGTGTGTCATATCTCATTGTAGTACCACTGCCACTGGATAAAAAAGCCATTTTCAGTTAAAATAAATAACAATATCATAAGCCTTAAACAAGTATTTAGAAGAACTTGTAAAATAAATATTTGTTTCCAATAAAAATAAAAATATAAATACATACACATCTCAGCTAATACAATATCATATGTAAGTACAGGTATTCCAAGTTATATGAGATTATAAAATGTTTTAATTTTAATCCAGTCAATTAATTTACACAAGATTCAATTAACAGCATCCACTCTAATCCAAATTATTTGCTCGTTGACTGTGAGTTGATGGGAGGGGGGGGAGAAGGAGAGTAAGGCACTGTGCTGAAATCGTTGCAGACAGCCATGCAACCTCTTCTGCACACCTGCTGTTAAAATAAGGAATTAGAGGCTGTGAGCAACTGAAGATACATTATTGGCATATTGTGCTGTTTACATAACAGCTAGAATATTCATGCTGTTTGTAGCAGTTCTCCAACATTTTCATTGAGTCTTATTGGGGAAATTATACTATATTTATGTGACTTCACCTTCTGCATCTTGTTTCCTGGAACAAAATTATTACATAAATCAAGGATTACCTGTTGTTATATCAGAGAAGCATCACATATTAGCAGAATTGTTTTCTTTTTTTGTGGTTGTTAAGAAGTACAATATTTCAGCAGTTTTCTGTGTGATTAGGACCTTTTTTATGTTTACTGACAGTGTTTGTTCTTCTGTACATTTCTTATCTGTTTCTTCTTTCACAGTTTTCCAGATTGCTTGTACTTATTTTTGATTCTAATCTGTTTATTGTGATGCATATATTTTGCCTCTTTATTGACTTGAATTTTAACTTTCCAGTATATCATGTTGTGAACTTTCATTATTTGGTTGTTGCTACAGTGGCTATTTAGGTATAGATATCATTTATGTTTAGAATATGTATTGATCCATTTCGTTAGCCATTCATTATGTTTAGACACTCTGTTCTCCATTTTGGTGAAGAAACTTACATCAAAAGTTTGTAAAAGTTCATAAAAGTGTTACATTTTGAATCTACATCACAGCTGCTTGATACTCTTAATTTGCCTGACTTAGATTTGCCATTATAAGTCTGGTTTGTTTCTCGTAATTATGATAATTTAAAAACAATTCTGTATTTCTTACAACTAAAAGTTTCACATCATGATCAGATAATCCATCTAGAATTGGTTCAATATAAATACAATCTTTCCTATTGTTGTCTATAAAAATATTACTCATCACAGTACTGGTTTTCTATGCAGAAATCAACTGCTGATGTAAGAATGGAAGATACTAGTACTGACTTTAGGTATTGTTTGTTGTAACTTTCAGTAAGATAATCAGTATTTAATCCACAAAAGATAAGAAACTCAGGTTTACGTTTATAAAGTTTATAAAGATAATTTGTGTTTTCTAAGAAAAGTTCAAAATCACCCGTGGGGCCTCTGCATGTAGATATGACATGAATGTTGGAGAATTTTGATTCTTGTTACACAGAATTTTATGTCCTGCTCATTACAGTGATGTTAGATATATCTGATGATTACATTTTGGATTCCTATGGACAAAGATACTCACTTCTACTTACCAGTGTTTGTCTACAGTAGGCATCTCCTGGAAGAGAGCTGTCATAAAGCAGGAAAAAAAAAATGGATAGGTAGAACTGAATTGCCACTATAAAATTTTCCCTATTTTCTCTGAAGGTTTATGCTTCTCAGCTCTTCATCGGCCTCTTTGCATGTCACATAATTTTCCCACATTTTTGGAGTGATATTATATTTGTGGGAGAGCTGAATAGAAAGAGACCATTCTCTATCTCAGAGAGATAGTATGGGATGGTGTGGACTGGATTGATCTGGCTCAGGATGGGGACTGGTGGAGGGCTCTTGTGAACACAGTAATGAATCTTCAGGTTCCATAAAATGCTGGGACGTTCTTGAGTAGCTGCACAATTGGCAGCTTCTCAAGAAGGGCTCAGCTCCATGAATGAGAGTGAATGAATGAGTTTGAGTGATATGAAGGTTAGGTATTTATAGTTGTACTACTGTGTCTACATTCTACAGCAATATTACAAAAGATCAGCAATGGAAGTAATTATATGTGAATTCCAAATCTCTGATCTGTAGTCAACACAGACCTGTTCCAGTAGTTCTTAATCCTTTTCACATCTTCTATTCCAAACCCACTTTGATCACGACTGTCATCGTAATATCTCTTAATCTGGGACCAATCCAGTTCAGTGGGGTTGAAACAGCCATGATGTAGAGGTATGTGTGAAACTTTGTGTCCATGTTCTTCAAACAATTCAGAGATTTTATCCCTGAGAATTTCATATAAGGTACGTTCTTTACCAGGTAAAACCCCTACCCACAGCAGACAGCTCTGGTGCTCACACAGTGACTAGAAAACAATGTGCATTAATGATCGGAATTACTGGGTTTTTGGACTTTGTCCGTCATCTGGTAATCTAAAAACTCTAAATGTTTCGGAAACTGGATCTGTTGCCATCCCCAGATGAGGGGGAGACACTCTTTAGAATCAATGTACATTAAATTTACAAAAATCTAGCAGAAATAATACTCACATACACGTACACACTCTGTGTTAATTTGTTTCTTCATCATAGGGTAGGGTTACAGTGTTAGAGTTATATGTATGATTTCATGACCGCTGGCACTGATGTGGTCAATCTGTGAACGACAAACACCAGAAGCGTTATTGTGGATACAATGTTGAAAACAACTTCTAATCCATACGGTTGCCTAAACAAGGTATGACTTAACCTAGTGACAGGACTGGGAGGGCCCTACTTCACACACTGTTCACATACTCTGAATTTTTTTAAATGTGCATATACATCAGAGTGTTGAATGTCCCCAAAAGTTTTCAAATCCTCAACATTTTCAACAATTTTCTAATTATTCCCTTATTCAAAATAGACATTTATTAAGATTATTAACACATGGGGAACTATGAAAATTTCCACAGTTTAATATTTCGTTCTATGAATAACTGTTTTTGTTTTTAATTTCCTAACCTTGTCCAATTTACTGCATTCTCGCAATAAATCAACGTGCTTCTGTCACTCCCTGTTTAACCCGGGCGCGTCACTGTGACTCCACCACAATGTTCACCTACAGCCGTCTTGATAGGTCTCCTATACATAATGCAGGCTGAGTTGAATCTATTCAGAAATGTTAACTGTTTTGACAAATCTGTACAAAGATTCACACGCTGTTCACATTTCTTCCACATGAACTATGGTTGAACGTGATCGTCTAATCCAGTCTAATCGATGCCATCACTTTCTTGCTTTTGGTCTGAGTCTGTAATAGAACTGCATCATGATCACATACATTAGTAGACACCATTATAGACTTCGTACTTATAAATCTAACGCAATAACGCTGTATGGGGAAACAGAATCTTTTGCAGATCACAAATTGCTTGTGTATTAGAAATTATGTACACACTGAATAACCAAACATCCTATTATTTAAGATCTGTATTTAAAAGAATAATATAATATGCTTAGATGTAACTTCAATATGAACACATCCTTCAGTATACATACTGCCTATATATGCAAAATTAATAGAATTATTAAAGTTATTTGCAATTTTCCCCCATTGCGTATACATGACCTACATGACGTCCATCTTGAGCGTCTTGAGCGTCTTGAGGGTCCACGTATACCAACATTGCATCCGGAATTACCCAGCTTGTGGCTCATAATGTATACCATACAAACAAGTATTGATTATCAGCTGTACATAATTTCTGTTGACACATTTTTTCAATTAAATTCTTTTACATGCTCTGGAACAGGTTCTACAAGCAATATCTATCATGGCCCCATCACACGCAGATTTAAAATACTTGCCCGAATTTCACGAAACTCGACATGATTGATATGCCACTGAAGGCCAACCCATAGCCATAGTTTTCAATTTGTTACAATCAGTAATAAAACACAATGGTCGCGCAAACTTGCGAGGTGGGAGATACAAACGTTTCCAATGAATTCCCAGCAGCATACCACTGCGCATCCAACTGGGCACCTCCTTCCTCATTGGGTCAGCATTTAGGTAGATTGAGCAATGTTAGGTTAGGTTAGGTTACAAAGTAGATAACTTTCAGTCCAATATGACACACAGGTTTACAACACTTGAGTCCTCATTCGCCTTACATGTTTCGATTCAAAAGAATCATCTTCAGAGGCGCACCACTACGAGCAGGAAACACTGTCACATAAGATGTTTTAACATTATGCATTTAGGTTATGTATAGTGCTCACTATATCACAGATTGCCCTATGCAGCCATGTTGACGTGTAGATTTACGTGTGATGTTTCGTTTAAGCGTATTTACTGGGTATTCGATTGGAGTTTCCCACTGCACGCAATGTGATGTTCACTTTTCCATAAAATAGCTTCCCTATGTATTTAAAATTGTATTAAAAATCTTTTGTATGTAAAAAANTGGGAAACCCCAATCGAATACCCAGCAAATACGCTTAAAAGAAACATCACACGTAAATCTACACGTCAACGTGGCTGCATAGGGCAATCTGTGATATACTGAGCACTATACATAACCTAAATGCATAATGTTAAAACATCTTATGTGACAGTGTTTCCTGCTCGTAGTGGTGCGCCTCTGAAGATGATTCTTTTGAATCGAAACATGTAAGCCGAATGAGGACTGAAGTGTTGTAAACCTGTGTGTCATACTGGACTGAAAGTTATCTACTTTGTAATGATAGTGTGACGGACCAGAATGAGACAAATCAAATTAAGTTAGGTTAGGTTAAGTTTGCGCAACAAACTACTGCGCACCTGCTCCCTTAGTCAGCATATGTTGAGACTGAGCAATGTTGGGTTGGGTTAGGTTAGGTTTTGTCTGCGCAATACACCACTGCGCATCCAGCTGCGCAGCACCCTCCTCATTGGGACAGTACTTGGTTGTATTGAACAGTATTAGGTGAAGTTAAGATAGGTTAGGTTTGAGCAAAATACCACTGCGCATCCACTTATTCCTGCTGGCCCAGTTGCGTCCGATAGTATTAGGCTTGGCTGGGCTGCATTAGATCATATTGGCGCATCTCGCCAGCACTTATCCATCAGAAGATGAAATTGAGCCTTCTCATTTGAGACTTTAAACCACTGATACATTCGACTTATCTCCTCAGATATTAAAATATTTTCTAGTCTCGGAAAAAACAAGACTTTTTAATATCTGTATATTTCGATTATCCAAGATTTCAAAATTTGAGTAGGTTTTTAAAACATTTCTAAAAACTAAAAATTATAGAATATTTTTTTAATAATTGCGTTATTCATAATAAATATATTTTGGAATTTGTAAAATGTGGGAAACATTTAAACATTCGACAACTTAGATTATTTTATTTTAATGACAAATGCTCAAGTTTATCGACAGATTAGGTAATTATGTAAATTAAAAAATATATATTATCAAAATAAAAAATCGACACATATCACTACACTTTAGCTCGGGAGTGTCACATGGTTTCAGCCTGATTATTCGGCTACATTTGCTCCTTTAAGTCTGCTCTAAATGAGGCTGTATAAATGTACATTCAGTTGCAGTTATTCATTTGTGGTCCATTGGTCAGAGTTCCTGGCTACAGATCCAGAGGTCCCGGGTTCGATTCCCGACGCTACCAGATTTTCTGAGAAGTTGTGGGTCTGGAACCGTGCCCACTCAGCCTCGTGAGGATAATTGAGGAGCTATTTAAAGGAAATAGCGGCTCCGGTCTAGAAAACCGAAATTAACGGCCGTGGGGATTCGTTGCGCTGACCACTCGACATCCTCTATCCGCAAAAGTTGGCACTAACTTCGCCGACAAGCGGCGGTCGCTCGGTCGGTATAGTTCGCTTTCGGACTAACACCACGGAGTTTGTTTTTTGTATGTTACAGTTATTCATAATTGCCCAGCATCGCGCACACATATTCTTCCTGATGTGGCGATGTACGTAAACCTTGGTGCCATGCTCTTCAGCCAAATCACAAATTTGAAACCAGAGCAAAAATTTCGTATAAAGTACGTTTCGGGTTGGTTAACCGTAAGTTATATGAAAATATAATAGAAATGAGACAGTTCTTAGGAATGTACTTACATAGTAATTTACATGTACATAGTTTTCCCTCAGTGTGGCTCGAAGCGGAGATTCGCCGACTTCTAAAGATGAACCTACTTTTCCACTAGTGCTGTGTGCGGTAAAATCAGCTGATTGACTCTGATTTTCAAACTCTTTTCTTGAAAGGGAGAACGAACATATC
The DNA here is from genome assembly GCF_002891405.2 of Cryptotermes secundus. Taxonomy (NCBI): domain Eukaryota; kingdom Metazoa; phylum Arthropoda; class Insecta; order Blattodea; family Kalotermitidae; genus Cryptotermes; species Cryptotermes secundus. Next base: position 71,771 of record NW_019730110.1, read on the forward strand.
ACATCTTCATAAACCCAGAATTTCTTAGAGGATATCCCTTACACATGACCGGTTTCTCAACACATTTCAAAAATTGGCAAGCGAGAACAAATGAAGATGCCCAACTATAAATACAAAATAGTTCTGGAAAATTTTCGCCATTTTGGAGTTCGTACTGTATACAGTACAGTTTAAATACTAAAGCTTAATACTGTATGCTTAACATAGAAAATACAATAAACTATCTCTTAAGACATCAAACCTACCTACCTACCTACCTACCTACCTAGCACCCGGCGCTACAGCCCTGGGTGAGCCTTGGCCTCCTCTACAACCAGTCTCCACAACCAATGCGCGTTGCCACAAGAATGGACCCACGCATGATGACCCGAGGCTGGTTGTTAGGTTTCTGAACAAAATTCTTTTTACAGGATGAGGTTTTAGCCTCATGCCCAACCCCCAACTTGGAGGACCAGGGTATCTCCCTTAGTCTGGACTCTACCCTTTGACCTTTCCGGCATGGGTGACCCTACTGGTAGCTAAACTACCGCCGGCATAGCCCTCCAGGTCACAGAGTCACGCAAGCCCCACCACCACGGCAAGTCGGAGATGTGCTACAGAAGGCCGGATGGGCATTGACTACCCTTTTTTTTTTTGTGTGTTTACAATATTTTTTTCTACAATAAAAAGAATCCCCACGGCCGTTAATTTCGGTTTTCAAGCCGGAGCCGTTACTTTTCAATCCAAGTAGCTCCTCAGTTATTCTCACGAGGCTGAGTGAACTCCATCCCAGACCCGCTACTACTCAGAAAATCTGGTAGCGCCGGGAATCTAACCCGGGACCTCTGGATTTGCAGCCAAGAACTCTGACCACTAGACAACATACGCGGTCTTCGTCGTAAGGCAGCGAAAGATTATTTAAATATATAATTATGTGAAATATTTCATGACTGTTGTCATTGATTCGATCAGGCTATGAACGATGGCCCCTATGAGCTTCATACGGGATACCTTGAACTTTTCATCCGAAGGGTTGCCTACACAAGATATGACGTACTCTGGTCCCAGGATTGGTATGACCCTACATGTTGTACTGAATACAACACATTTTACTCATTATTGCATATATTTCACGGAGACTTGGGCAATACGAATGCACGGAAGGAATTAATAGGGACATTTCTTTCATTACATATGCACATTTAAATATCACTGTTACAGTGATTAATTTCCATCGGCTATACAGATTGTGCTTTCATAATGTGGCGTGCCGCCAAAAAGCCGGGCGATAAGACGTCCATTGATAGGCAACGGCACGATAAAGATGCATACTTCAGTGGAAACGCAATACCAGCAGACCGATGCATAGGAACAGCTTGAACAACAACTGCGTTTCCCCGGAAATGAAAAGATGTCCATGAAAACGAATATTACCAGAGGATAAAACGGAACCCTTGAACACGATGTTCACTAGTCAGTCCGAGTGCACGTTATAAAAGTCCACCTTCGACTAGAGCAGAAGCAAGCTCGCATCCGACAAAGGACAGAAGACCCTTCACAAAGATCAGCGGTGCAAGTAATTTTAATAGTGAAGTTGTGAATAATTGTACTTGGGAATGTGAAAGAGATTGCCCAATAAACGTCTTTAGCCAAATCCGAGACCCGCTTGAATTTACTTGTCGCGTTACATAGGCAACACGGAGCAATACCGCATCCCTCCATGTACCAACTTCTGCATACTGGACAACTGACACCAATCTTAAAATATCAATGTAAAGAAGATAATTGTCCTCATACTCTAGATAGCGTAGTCTGTATAGCGACTAGCTACGGGCTCTACGACCGAGGCGTCGGAGTTCGAGTCCCGGTAAGGTCAAGAATTTTCTCTCCTCCATGTCGTTCAAACCGGCAGTGGGGTCCAACCAATCTCCTATCTAAAGGGTATCGGGGACTATTTCCCAGGGGATAAAGCGGGCGGGGCGTGAAGCTAACCACTCACTTCAAGCTAGTGCCGAGGTCAAGAAAATATGGGTCTATACATCCATTCCCCCATACGCCTTCATGACGTAGTGCCTAATTAGTTAAGCACAGGGACAACTTTACCTTTATCTTACATTCGTTCGTTATGTAATTTAGCTCTCTTTTTAAATATCTGTTACTTATTTTCAACATATCGATGTAAGAACAGGTTAAGAAATACCGGAAGTGGAAGACGGGGCGGGAATTATGAGTTTGAAGCATAAGGAATGGGGAAAAACTGAATGAATTACAAGTTTGTACAAAGTGCAATGTTTTCAGGAACATTAAGGAGGTATAATAAATACTGGATGAGTTCCAGGATATACATATGGGTTGCCAAAACAGATTTCCACACTCAACAAGCCGTGACACGAGTTTGACACAGAACACATATCGCATGTCTCTCGCCTCGTGGAACGAGTCGACATGATGTAGGTGGTCCTGCACAGTGGCGCACTCTAGTGGAATGTCACTGTAATAGAGGTACAATATCGTGTAGTATCTTGTGCTTTGTCAGCATAAAGGTTAACCTGTAATAGAATGTTTATTGAGATGTATGAGGAGTGGACCTATAGATCCACGTATTCTTGACCTCGGCACTAGTTGGAGGTGAGTGTTAGCTTCACGTCCCGGCCCCTTTACCTCCGGTGAGAAAGCCCCCGGAGGCTGGGTGAGCCCCAGAACCTGTCTGAACCACGCGGGGAAGAGAAGTGACCTGTACTCTGATCCTTCGGCCGTCCATTCGCTAAGCTGACTGCCCTATCCCGGCTCACATAAATTCGCCCCTGTACTTTATTAATTACCAGCCACAACATCAAGACGTATAAGGGAGTGGTGGTATAGCTCCACGAATTCTTAGCGTCGGTATTAAGTGAAGATGATTAGTTATCTTCACACCCCGGCCCCGTTATACCCCCAGGCACTGGGATCCCTATTCATTGCCTCCTACGACTCTCAGGACTACGGTGGAGGTAGACGAACCCCTTTCCGCGCGGGCTTGCACTCAATTGCCTCAATTCTCTTCTTTATAACTGTTTGGCACGGACCGCGTAGAAAATACCGTTCATTCTCGTATGCTAACCGTTTCCGCGGAAATGCATTTTCGTCACCTAACAATGGGCGTTGTCACGTTGTTTGTTTACACGGGAATGTGTTTACAGAGCCGTTGCCCAGAAACGAATATTATCTCAGAGCCGTTCGATGGCAACGGCTGTTTCTCTGAATCCACAGTTCTTGCTTCTAGCAAATAAGTCACAATATTTATATCGACAAAAATTAAAATATATAAAAGGATTCTGCTTACAGAATGTACAGTAGCTTTACTTAAATGCTAAAGTAGGTACTGTATGCAATAATTATTGCATACAGTAATTGCAATGATTATAATCATTGCTCTTTGATGAGTCAACAGATCTCTGGATAGGATTTTCGTAAATCACTCACTCGCGCACTCACTCACTCATGGAGCCGAGCCCTTCTCGAGACGTCGCCAAATGTGCAGCTACTGAAGAACTTCCCAGCATTTTATGGAGGTTCATTACCTTTAGTTGTTTCTTGCATCCTGTTGTGTATTTAATCAATATTAGAGTTAATTTTACCGTCTACACAACACATTTTTATTATTATTATCATACTTCATGTTTCGACCTCAATAGGTCATCCTCAGGTGTACGAACACAGTTGTATAATCACACGCAATCACATTCGTTTTTTCCACTCATTCGACTCTGTATCCTATCCAGGTCCACGCTCAATAATATATTAGGTTCCTCCTCATAGCCATCACGACCGATAACGACGAGGATCGTAAACAGATCCAGCAGCATCAGAGGACACTGAGGACAGCGAGACCTCCAAAAAGTGAAAGTACACCAATATAATAAAGTTGAATTTTAATGCATGAACTTTTAACCAATGATAATAGTTAAACTAGTTAAAGTGAACTGTACGCAGTGATGAGCGTAAGTAGGAAGAGACTGAAAAGCGAGTGAAAGTGAAAGTATACCAATGACCTGAATGAAACTTCAATTCACGAAATTTTAAATTTTAAATCTTAACTTTTAACATTTGTAATGGTATTTTAACTTGTATTTTTGTAGGTGGAACCTAATATATTATTGAGCGTGGACCTGAATAGAATACAGAGTCGAATGAGTGGAAAAAACGAATGTGATTGCGTGTGATTATACAACTGTGTTCGTACACCTGAGGATGACCTCTTGGGGTCGAAACATGTAGTGTGATAATAATAGTAAAAACGTGTCGGGTAGACGGTAAAATTAACTCTAATATTGTTCATTACCGTGTTCACAAGAGCCCTCCAACGATCCCTCTTCTGAGCCAAATCGATCCAGTCCATACCACTATCACCCTATCGCTCTAAGATTCATTTTAATATTGTCCACCCACCTACGTCTTGGTCTTCCTAGTGGTCTCTTTCCTTCTGGCTTTCCCACCAATATTTTGTATGTATTCCTCTTCTCCCCCATTCGTACTGTATTCTCTGTCCAACTCATCCTCCTTGATTTGATCACTCTAATTATACTAGGTGATGAGTACGAGTTATGAAGCTCCTCATTTTGTACTTTTCTCCAATCAGGATTTTCGCAACATATAGTGAAAATTTGTGACTACGAACTAAATTTACACTACGTAATAAAACGTTACTTACGCCACAATTTTTACAAGCTGGTGTTCTTCGTGGCCTCTGAAACTTAGGGAACGCTAGGAATAGACAGAGCTTTTTTTCGTGTATATGAATTTACTATCTGGAAAGTTTCGAAATGTGGTGTTGGAGAAGGATGGAGAAGATCAGTTGGACCGATTATGTGAGAAATGAAGAAGTGTTAATTAGAGTCAGTGAGCAGAGGAATATCCTACACGAAATAAGAAAACGGAAGGCTAATTGGATTGGTCATGTTTTACGCAGAAACTGCCTTCTAAAAGAAGTTATTGAAGGAAAGATAGAGGGGCGGATAGAAGTGACAAGAAGACGTAAGAAGATGCTGGATGACCTTGGGGACAGAAGAGGATACTGTCATTTGAAGGAGAAAGCTCTAGATTGCATTAAGTGGAGGAATTGTTTTGGAAGAGACTGTGGACCTGTCGTCTTGACAGATTACTGATGATGATTATGATGATGATGATGATGATGAATTTACTAGTAAGAAAGAAGTAATCAAAATCTACCATCCTAAGGGTACCAACAATTGACAGTTATTAGTTGTTTCAAAGATATATGTTGTTAATCTATTTACTCTTATGTTCAATATAACACTAAATGTTTAACAATGAAGTAACGCTGTACAGCGAACAGCCTGTGAATTGCTTAATGATTTGGTCACCAGAGAAACTAAATACGTAGAACAGTTTTCTGAATAATGAAGCAATAATACTTCGGAGAGGAAAGAGTTAAAAAACGCAGTTTCTAGAAACCGTCATTCTACATAAGGAACACGAAGTGAGGTTGGCTGCTAGCTTTAGTTTTTGGCTAGCTACCAAAGTCTGAAAGAGTTATGGACGAGTATTATGTAACTTGAAGGGTTGAAAATTGGATTAGAAGGGTAGAGAATGTTTGAATTATTACGCCATCACAGTAAAGCGCAGGTCATGAATCTTTTCTTATGCTAGATACCTTCCAAGGGATGTCGAGGCTTCCACATTTTCTAGACAGTCGGTTCATAGATGGCGACAGGGTTCTTAGCCTTACGCACCGGCCGACTTTTACACACAGAACTATTCCTGGTATTCATTTCTGTTAAAGGCTGAGTCGACCCCAAGACCACAGTACGGCTCGAAGGATTAGGTAAATTGGAAAAAAAAAATCCACCTCTTAAGACTCGAACCCGTGACCTTCCGCTTGTAGTATAGTGCCTCAACCAGCTACGCTACAGACGCATCAATAATATTAAAATAGGTCTAAAAGAAATAATTCATGAACTAGATTAATCTTCTGAGGATAAACTTCGTGCTGTCTAAAATACGGTAATAAACCTTCGGCTTCCATTATAAGCGGGACACTTCTTGACATGTTGCGCAATTATTACATTCTCAAGAAAAATTATCATCCATGGACTTGGTTTCTATCTCTGTATAACCTTAAGGCGATATTCCGGAGATTATAATAGACTTTTAAATCATTGCCATCTCGTTAAATGTGTCTTCTTGGGAAACAGCTGCAGATATTCCTTATCTGACGGACTAATCAGGTGAGCGTCATTGTGATGGTAGTGCCGACAATAATGTCATTTTATAGCTCATAAAATTTGATTCCAATGGACCTCACAAAATTTCACTGCAGCTCTTATCCCTTTGGGACCACACACATTCATTGTTCTTGATTTTAGTTACGGGTTTTCGTCTTCACGTATCGGTGAAATCTTTCTGTTGCATTTATAAAATAATCACTGTGTTTCCTGAGACAGTACCTTTGCCATTATATGACTTCTAGTATCACACATTGCTATAGAGATATTTCACTGTAATTGGCGCTTGAGTTCAGTTCTCATTCTCGTGAGTGGCTAGTCAAATTTTCCTGCAAATTTGGCTTAAAATTTCATAGTGATTTCCTCTCTACAGGTTTTCGAATAAAAATATTTTAGGAAGAGTACCAGCTTCTGAGTCGAGATAGTGTAGTAATTATAGCGACTGGATACGAGCTAGAAGACCGAGGGGTCGGAATTCGAGTCCCGGTAAGGTCAAGAATGTTCTCTTCTCCATCTCGTTCAGACCGGATCTGGGGCCCATCCAGCCTCCTATCCAATGGGTACTGGGGGTTCTTTCTCCGAGGGTTAAGCTGCCGGGGCATGAAGCTGACCACTCGCCCCTAGCGAGTGCCTAGGTCAAGAATACGTGGATCTATACATCCACTCCCCACACGTCTTCATGGCTTGCTTACTTACTTACTTACTCATGGAGCTCAGCTCTTCTGGAGGAGCCGCCAATTCTGCAGCTACTCAAGAATTTCCCAGCATTTTATAGAACCAGAAGGTTCATTACAGTGTTCACAAAAGTCCTCCACTGGTCCCTATCTTGAGCCAGATCAATCCAGTCAATACCATCCCATCCTATCTAAGTTCCATTTTAATATTGCCCACCCACCTACGCCTTGGTCTTCCCAGTGGTCTCTTTCCTTCTGGCTTTCCCACCAATATTCTGTATGCATTCCTCGTATCCCCATTCATGCTACATGACCTTCCCACCTCATCCTCCTTGACTTTATCATTCTAACTATACTCGTACTAGGAGAAGAGTACAAGTTATGAAGCTCCTCATTATGCAGATTTCTCCAACCTCCTGTCACTTCATCCCTCTTCAGTCCAAATATCCTCCTCAACACCCTGTTCTTAAACACCCTCAGTCTATGTTCCTTCCTTAATGTTAGAGACCAAGTTTCACACCCATAAAGAACCGCAGGCAAAATTATACTTTTGTATATTCTAATTTTTATGTTTTTGGACAGGAGACGAGAAGACAAAAGGTTCTGGACTGAATGGTAGCAAGCATTACCCGAGTTCAATCCCCTCTTAATTTCCTCCTGAATCAGGTTTCGATCTGTTATCGTTGTTCCCAAATATCTGAATTGTGCCACATCTGTTTCCTATCTTTATATCATGATTTTACCTTGCATTTTGGTGACGAGACAGCAACATATACTTAGTTTTCTCAGCGTTTACTTCTAGACCAACCTCTTTACTTGCGTCAATTAAAGTCTGTGTGTTTTTCTTTATGGTATCTACATTATCACCCAGTAGATTCACATCATCGGCATAGACCAATAGCTGATGTGTCCCGTTTAATTTCAGTCCCACCTGGTTTCCCTGGACCTTCGCCTTCATGGCACAGTGCTTAATTAGTTAAGCACATGGACAACCTTCCACCATCTTCTGCGATATAATGACGAACAGTCCGTTGAAAGTCAACCGACGTTTCGGAGAAAAATGAAGCCTCTATCTTCAGGGTTAAGGGCAAGTCAATCTAGAAAAAACGTGAAGCGGGCAGCAAGCAGAAATTTGTTTGTCTCTTGCTTCTTCCCCATTAATTGCTTGGCTTAAACTTCGACATGTACCTTCTCCCAGCATATAGTATTGCTCACAGATCTTACTGCCTCAACAGCTGGAATCACTGGAAATCGTTTCTTGTTTCCATGACACTAGACTTTAGTCTGTACGCAATAGAGTTGGACCAGTATACGTCCATGCACTTAATGATGCGATGCATTTTTCTTTAAATTCGCTTAGTGGGGGGTGGAGTCCAACTAGGTCCACTCGGCACGGCGGCCACTGATTGGCCTATTGTAGCCTGCCCCGAGTGATTATGATGATGGAGAATTTGGTGGATTGAAGATTGGCAGGGGAAACCGAAGTACTCGGAGAAACCCCGCCCCAGCGCCACTTTGTCCACCACAAATTCCACTTGACCAGACCTGGGATCGAACCCGGGCCGCCGCGGTGGGAAGCCAGCGACTAACCCGCTTGAACTATGGCGCGGCCATACGATGTATTTACTAATGTTACTAATATTATTAATCAACATTTTTGACATATTAATATTTGCTTATCGTTTTCATATTTTTTGATACCATAAGATTTTTCTTCATAAATATAGAAACATTTTGACCCATATAATTATTTCTAAGTGTTTTATTGTCTTGTTATGTCACAATTATCTGTACCGTCAGTTGTATCTTAGTGTATATATCTTCCATCGAGAATGTCCAATTTGTATCAAGAGGTTAATATGAACTTCTAGACGCTTCTAATATCTATTCTTGGCTGGAATACTTCTTAAACTATTTTCAGACTCTATTTAAATGAAGAGGTTGAACAAAATTGAATAAGGTGCTTTATAAATTGTACTCTCTGCCAAGTATAATTAAAATGATGGAGTCAAGGAGGATGAGATAGGCAGGGCATGTAGCACGAATGGGAGAAGATGAATGCATGTAGGACATTGGTGGGAAAGCCAGAAAGAAAGGGGCCACTAGGAAGACCAACATGTTGGTGAGTAGATAATATTAAACTGGAACTTGGAGAGAGAGGATGGGGTGGTGTGGACTGGATTTATCTGGCTCAGGATGGGAAACACTGGAAGGCTCTTATGAACGCTGTAATGAACCTTCGGGTTCCATAAAATGTCGGGAAATTTTTGAGTAGCTACACAATTGGCGGCTTCTCAAGAAGTTCTCAGTTCTAATAAACATTAAAGCACACAAGTCGTGTACTTCTTAGGAGTATCACACATCTTTAAACGCTCATGCTTCATACTTATAACGAGTACATTATTTACACATTACACCGAATTTATACACGCCATATATGCTTCGGATATAAAAACATAATTGTACTTACGTTGATCGTAAACTTATCACTGTAACAGGTCGTGGAGGCCCATAGGGTTCTGAGACGTCGAGGCTCCCACATTTTCTATATCCAGTCGGCTCGCAGATGGCGGTGAAGTTGTCAAATTCACGCATCGTCCGCCACTTACTCCCAGGGAGATTCCTGGTACTCATTTCTTTTAGAAGCTGAGTCGACCCCAGGGCCATAATGCTGCTGGAAGGATTAGGTCAATTGAAAAATCCAATAACCTCATCGGGAATTAAACCCGAGACCTTCCGGCTTGTAGCACAGTGTCTCAACCAACTACGCTAGACTGAATAATACTATGTTCTGGGATGTGATACCTTGTAGTCTGGTAGAAGCTTAGCGACGTTACTACGAATCTTTAGTAAACTTCTGCTCCAAGCTATATGACGTCACACTGCAGAAGATAGTAATTTTAGGTAACAATCTTGATTAACATATGGGAGTTGCATGCTCTACAATCACATACAAAATCATACGTACTTACTAATTCATGTTCTTAGCGAGAATGAACATGACATCACTTCCTGCGTCATTTATTTAATTGGCATCGAATTGTATTAAGACTATAAAAATATCAAATACACTGCATGAGGCCTGCAAGTGACGACACAGCCTCGCGGAGTTTTATGATAGACATAATAACAGCTCCATGGACTTAAACACTAAACTCAGAACTGGAGTACACCTTGCTGTGTTAAGGCACTTGCTTGAATAGACATAATAACAGTTCCATGGACTTAAATAGTGAACTCAGAACTGGAGTACACCTTGCTGTGTTAAGGCACTTGCTTGAATAGACATAATAACAGTTCCATGGACTTAAATAGTGAACTCAGAACTGGAGTACACCTTGCTGTGTTAAGGCACTTGCTTGAATAGACATAATAACAGTTCCATGGACTTAAATAGTGAACTCAGAACTGGAGTACACCTTGCTGTGTTAAGGCACTTGCTTGAATAGACATAATAACAGTTCCATGGACTTAAATAGTGAACTCAGAACTGGAGTACACCTTGCTGTGTTAAGGCACTTGCTTGAATAGACATAATAACAGTTCCATGGACTTAAATAGTGAACTCAGAACTGGAGTACACCTTGCTGTGTTAAGGCACTTGCTTGAATAGACATAATAACAGTTCCATGGACTTAAATAGTGAACTCAGAACTGGAGTACACCTTGCTGTGTTAAGGCACTTGCCTGAAGAAATTTAGAAAAATCAGTACATTCAATTTATAAAATTTCGTATATACAGACCATACGATAACTGCCATGTAAGTTGTATAATATCTTAGTTCGCAGTTCTCAGCTGTTCAGTTCGCTTAATTGCTTTGTTGCCTAAAGGCATAATTATGTTCTATGGTATAAATAGTTGGCCACATTTATATACTTCATATATTTAAATATTAATTGTACTATTGCCTTTGTTCTGTGATTGTTCATAATCAGAATTTTCCTTACAAAAGAGTTCTGCAGGCCTTTTCACAGACATTTAATGTAATAGGACAATTACAAGCCGCGTAGAAGGATCCCCTTTACTTGGCATGTGTACTCCCTCCTTCCCCCAGCTGAGACCTCTAAAACCAAGGCATTTCACGTGACATGCAGGCGCATAATGGCTCCCTTCATGCGTTTGATGTGAAATATATTAGGTTTCCTGCAGTACACCCTAGGTTACATTATTGCTGTGTCACCCTGCTGGAAAGGCATCACCAGTAACACGGAGTACCAAAAGTATGAAGCTGATGAAAACCACACAGATGAAATATCTTTTTTATAAAGATGATAATCTTGCTGGATTATAATCTTAAGTGAAGATATTGAGCAAGTCTTCATTTCTTTGTGTGAATTATAAACTAACACATTGGTAGCAGAATTCAAGGTTTCAACGCCCCTAAACCCGTCTCCTGAAACAATTTGAATCTAACCACTTAGTACTCTTTGACTTAAATTAAGGAAAAGAATTAATAAAAATCCGTGGTGCCTTCTTCGATTCCCTGCAATACCAGATTTTCTGAGAAGTAGTGGGTCTGGAACGGGGTCCACTCAGCCTCGTGAGAATAATTGAGGAGCTACTTGAATGGAAAAGTAGCGGCTCCTGTCTAGAGAACCGAGATTAACGGCCGTGGGGATTCGTTGCGCTGACTACGCGACACCCTCTATCTGCTAAATTTGACACTAACTTCGCCGACAAGTGGCGGTCGCTCGTTCGGTAAGGTTCGCTTGCGAACTAAAGCCACGGAGTCTGTTTTTTGTTTATGTTTGTGGTTCCTTCTTATTTGTTAGTTGTTTGGTTTGCTCGGCAACTAGCAGCGGATTTTAAAGGGAACGACTCTAACGGTTGTACCAGGGTCTCCACAAAGCAAATAGTGTCCACAAATTTCATTAAGACATATGCTTCACTGAAGTCTTGAAAAGTTGTTTTGTATTTTTAGCTATTACAATAAAAAATAATAAAAATCTGTCACAGATTAAATGTATTGTCACTGATAGGGGCCTCCACATTTTGGTTGTCTCCGGGCCCCCACAACTGTAAAGCCGGCCATATTGTCGACAGTGATGATGGAAGCAGCACGCTACTCAGAAATGTCGATAAACATTTACAAGGTTGCACAGCATAAAAGTGAAAGTCAACAGACGTTTCGGATGAATAAATGTTCTGCTTACTGCCTGCTTCATTTGGTTTCTTACTTGGCTTTGAATTTGACCCTGAAGATGGAGGCGATGTATGCCTCCGAAACGTACATCTCCGCCGGACTACAAGGTGTTGAACCCTAGTAGTACATAAGTTTTCATTAATGTTGTATGTCGAAGATTAATCTACTGTACATGTAATTAGGGCTTATAACCCATAAATACTTGTGTTTATTACAATGCGCGATATCACATTTATTCATGCAGTTTGTTGTTTATTTTATGTATAATGGTAAGATTATTGCTGAGTAATGAATTGGAAAGGATTTGAGAGGAAGTTACCATGGTGTAATAGGGGTATTACTCTCACATTTGCCTGGAGAGACTGAGGAAGACCACAGAAATCGTCAGTAGGGATAGGTGGTGTCTCTACCGGGACGCGCACCGAGCACTTCCAGAATACAAGTCTAGACTGTTGCAGCCACACCATCCTCCTTGGTGCCATTTCATGTACTGAGTTCATTATTTCGATACAGGTAATTTTTTGGAAAATGTCCCAGGAGAGAAACGAGTATAACAATAACCTCTACGCCATCTGTGAGCCGATTGTCTAGAAAATGTGGGAGCCTCGACGTCTCACAGCCCTATGGGCATCCACGGCCTGTTACAGGGATAGCTTTACTTAACCTCACCGCCATCTGTGAGCCGATTGTCTAGAAAATGTGGGAGCCTCGACGTCTTACAGCCCTATGGGCATCCACGGCCTGTTACAGGGATAGCTTTACTTAACCTCACCGCCATCTGTGAGCCGATTGTCTAGAAAATGTGGGAGTCTCGACGTCTTACAACCCTATGGACCTCCACCGACTATTACAGGGATAGTTTTATAATCTTTAATAAATATAATGATATTTTTGCATACACCGTCACATGTATGGACAGGGGACAAAAAGTGAAGTATTTTCTTCATGTTTCACGTAACAATACAACATGGAGAACTTTACTGCAACGAAACGATTCATTTATAAAAGGAAAGCTAGGGTGACTTCAAGAGGTATTAAAATCAGGGTGAAGAGCTGTTGCGTAGGGTTGTGTAATATTGGATTGACCCCTTCCTGAATGGAAGGGAATGGTATGGGGTTCACTGCCACAGGTTCTCAGTGAGATATATTTGAGCCTATAGATATACAGAGGCCATTCTAGTGGATATTACATTTCAAGAGGGTGAATCCACTGATCTGTTTATTGGGTGGCAAAATAAAAGGGATGGGTTGTATAGATGAAGGGTGTTTTCTCCGTCATTTGTCGAGCTATTATTGTATTGTGTTGTGTACAGTTTTGTTCAAAATATTATGAACATTTTCAAATTATTTTCCATTATTACAGGATTCAACGCTTTTGTCATTCTTAGGTCAGTTGATAGTCATTTTGAGTAGTAGGACTAGCTCCTGGAGAGTTATATAATAGTTCTCAATAGATCAGACTGAATATATCAATCATTTATTAGTGCATGACACGTCACAGATGGAGAATAAAATATTATCCTTTTCACTATCTTTTGTTTCTTTCGGGTCTTTGCTTCTTTCCCTCGTTCCTACCTTCTTAATTTCCAGTTCTTTATCAGTTGTATTTATATTTTACAACCCCTTTCTTCTTTCATTACATGCATCCTGTTGTGTTGTTATATACAACTCTTTATTAAGTCCGTCACAACACAACAATACAGAGTTCAAGGCTAAATTAGCTTTGCTACATGTTTCGGCTATTCGTAGCCAGCACCAGGCAAATACACAATAATCATATTTACACAGTAGTAAACTGCAATTGCGTAATAAGTCTGGATACTTGACAATTATCATATTATAAAACACATGGTATAAAAATTACAATGAAATATAAATTTATTATAAAAGAGGAGTTATTTCCTAAAATAGGGTCAAAACTATTCAAGTGATAATCTATATCACGAAGTAAGTCGTTGCAATCTTGTATTTTCCCGCGGACGTGGTATATTATAATTTATTGTTATAACTATTGTTTTTGATATCTAAATTGATAAATCTAATAGCTTTTATTGAGACATCATTTCCAGATTTATTTTAAAACTATACTTCACGGGCTTCCAAACAATTTAGCATATAAAAGTCTAGAATATACCACGTCCGCGGGAAATCATAGATGAAATAATTTACGATTTACTATTGTGCGTGTTATTCGTGGGAGATGGGGTTAAACGTTGTTCTGGACGTATCACTGGATAATATATAGGGATGAAAAGCAATACGGGAGGAACGTAGGAAATTAATAATAAAATAAGGTTATGTAACAAATGAGTCTACATTGAATTATCAACGTGAGTTCCATTAGTAAATAAATAAATACATAAGGGGAAAGTGGAGCATATGACTTGCTAAGTGGAAGCAGCTTTAAGCCTACTCCAGAATTTATAATCCTCCGCGGTTTAATTCTGCTGCTAGTACCACGCTGCTACATTCTTGTCGCTAATATATTCCGGTCATGAATACACCGAGGTTCGCTTATTGAAAAGAATATCTATGTGAGTCTGTGGGTACAATAGCGGCAGAGGAAGGGAGGGAGTCACGAGCTGATAACTCATATGTAAGAAGATCAAGGGGGGGAAAGCTGGAGGGTGTGAGGATGAGCAACCAGGCAATATTGTCTTTCTTTTTTGTGCCAGAGGTTGGTTATTGGTGATTCGGCTACAGAAACGGATGAAGTCCACACAGCAGTACAGGGATCGGATGATTAATTTTTATTAGATTTATCTTGTGTGTCACGTGTTTGCAATAATGTTTGACCTTGCAACATCATATCGTTAAACCTGGATACAGATTAATGGCAGTAATCTAGGCTCCAAAACAAAATATTCATTTGAAATGTGAGGTTCTCAAGGTTGCAACTTGGATAGCGTAGTTGGTTGAGGCAGTATGCTACAAGCCTGAATGTCGCGGGTTCGAGTCCCAGTGGGGTATATTTTTTTTCCAGTTGACCTAATCCTTCCAGCCGAACTATGGCCCTGGGGTCGACTCAGCCTCTAACAGAAATGAGTACCAGGAATCTTCATGAGGGGTAAAAGGCGGCCGGCGCTTATGGCTGACAACCTTATCGCCACCTGTGAGCCGATTATTTAGAAGATGTGGGAGCCTCAGCCTCTCACACGTCTGAATTATATGTATAATTTTATATATATTTTTTAGGATATTTAATAGCGTAAATATTAACTAATTTATCTATTTGTTTACGTGAGAATTATCTGTAGCACTGTAATATCAAGGATCACTGGTTGTATTTATGATAAAAAAATGCACTGCTGTAAATGTGTGTAAATCCCCCCCCCCGAAAATTATGCCTTTGCGATATTCACTTCTTGTGGTTTATTTCACGATGCGTCATTGTACAGACTATATGTAAGAAGCTAGATTCGATTCTCGACTGGCACAGCATATTCTAAGAGGTTTTCGTGATGTTCTTCAATTCCCTTAGGAAAATGTTAGATTCTTTTTTCTTTAGCGCTCCAGCCCCAATTTGGGCCTTGGCCTACCTCCATGAAACTCCGTTTCACTTCGGTTTACTAGATCTTAGACATTCGGTAGGACTCCTTGGGCGGGTGATCAGCTCGTCGCAACGCCTTTATCTGTACACAAATAGAGAAGAACACACACACACGCACTAAAAATCCATACCTTGAGTAGGATTCGAACCCACGATCCCGGCTTCCGAGCGAGCGAAAACAGTACATGCCTTAGACCGCCGGGCTACCGGGACCGGCAAAATGCTAGCATATCTGGATTAATCTACGACCGCCTATTTTCAGATCCATCCCAATTCATCATTCATCAGTCATTCTTTGTTCTGCACTGTATACAGTCTAGCTACAGGCAGTATCGTGAAACAAACCACAAAGCACGGTTTCAGTCTGCCTTATAACTTTCTCTCTCATACTAAATGATGTTCTTGAAACATATTGTCTTTAATTCCAGATGCGCTTGCGATGCGTAAATAGCTTAATCCATGGGCCAGATTTTTTATTATTTTATCCATCACAGTCCGTTAGTAAATTCTCTATTTGAAGACTGAAGAATTTGGAATATTTTCGGGAATGTTTGAATTTTAATGAATGTATATATTATGAAATGCCTGCAATAATATCTGCCGTTATACAATTTATGTATATACACTATGTGGCCTGTAGTCCGCAAAAGAATTATACCGATCGAGTGACGGCCGCTTGTCGGCGAAGTTAGTGCCAATTTTGCGGGTAGAGGGTGTCGCGAGGTCAGTGCAACAAATCCCCACGGCCGTTAATCTCGGCTTTCTAGACCAGAGGCGCTATTTCCTTGAAATAGCTCCTCAATTATCCTCACGAGGCTGAAAGGACCCGGTTCCAGAACCACTATATCTCAGAAAATTTGGTAGCGCCGGGAATCGAACCCGGAACCTCTGGATGTGTAGCCAGGAACTCTGACCACTAGACCACAGAGACGGTCTCATATATATTTGTAGTATTTTCCCTACTTTTCCTGTGATTAAAACCTCTGTAGCTTTCAAGAGATTTTATTTTTCTTTCGTAACCCTGTAGAGCATACGACTTGATTCTGTAATGAGTTGGAGAATCGCTTCTCGGTGCTCTAAAAAGATTTATAGCATCCATGTTAGTGCGATCCGTACCAGTTAACTCTGGAAAATTCTTCCCTCATTCTGTATGCAGACTCGGATTCTAAAGGGTTGGAAACTGCTGGGTAGTAAATTCATAGTAACTCTGCTCCTCCCAGCGAAACCACACGAAACATTCAAGAGACGTCTTCAGGGAAAAGTTGACACATTTCACATATTCTAACTCCAAAAATATATTCATAACCTGTACTCTTTTTTTTTTCCTTGGCACTACAGCCCCAGTTGGCCTAGGCCTACCTCCATGAACCCTGCCGTTCACTTCGGTTTTTCTAGATCTTACACATTCAGTAGGACTCCTTGGGCGGGTGATCAGCTCGTGCAAGGCCTCTACCTGTACACAATCACAGAAAAACGCACACAAACATCCATACCCTGAGTGGGATTCGAACCCACGATCCTGGTTTCCAAGCGAGCGAAGACAGTACATGCCTTAGACCGCTCGGCTACTGTGACCGGCAGTGTATAAGAATTCAGTTCGTACCTCACAGGAAACAGATCCGAACCCACGATCCCGGTTTCCAAGCGAGCGAAGACAGTACATGCCTTAGACCGCTCGGCTACTGTGTACCTGTACTCTTCTCCAAGTATAATTATAATGATGAAGTAAATAGGATGACATGGGCAGGGTATGTAGCACGAATAGGGAATAAGTTGAATGCATGCAGGATATTGGTGGGAAGGAAATAGATCACTAGGAAAAACAAGACGTGCGTGGGTGGATACTGTTAAAAGGGATCTTAGAGAGATAGGATGAGGTGGCATGGACTTCATTGATCTGGCTCAGGATAGGGACCCCTTCCTTGTGTTACATATACGTATTACTCCAAACGTTGGGCATAAGTGGTAAGGTAAAGGTAAAGCTATTCCTGTACTAGGCCATGGAGACCCATAGGTCTGTGAGACGTTGAGACTCCCACGTTTTCTCTAGACAATCAGCTAACAGTTGGCGGTGAAGTTGTCAGCCTTAGGCGCTGGCCGCCCTTTACCCCCAGGAAGATTCTTGGTACTCATTTCTGTTAGAGACTGAGTCAACCCCAGGGCCATAATGCGGCTGGAAGGATTAGGTAAATTGAAAAAAAAAAGTCCACCTCATCGGGACTCGAACCCGCGGCCTTCTGGCTTGTAGCATATTTCCTCAACCAACTACGCTACCGTGTGCCCCCGGGAACACAAGTGGTTACTCACATTTGTAAGAGGCACCTCCTCCGCTGCATAATATCTCTCACTTATGGGATCACTGTCTGCAGCTGTAGATATGCTATTTGGAAACGCCTTGATTTCTACTGGTGACGGCTGATATTGTCACAGTGTTGCTCATTGTAGTCAGGATAATGGGTTAATATGATCATCATCTTCACCAAGACTGAAAAAGAAATGAACACAACAAACAAATTCCGTGGCTTAAGTCAGCAAGCGAACTATACCGACCGAGCGACCGACGCCTGTCGACGAAGTTCGTGTCAACTTTAGCGGATAGAGGTTGTCCCGTAGTCAGCCCAAAGAATCCCCACGGCCGTTAATTTCGGTTACAACTAAAATACGAAAAGATAATAATACAGCTCTTAAGCCCTTAGGGATTAAATTAATTTATAATCTGGAAAAATGAAAACTAGAGAGAGGACTGTTACGACACAGGTGACGATTTTCTGAAACTTTCTCATATTGTCAAATTGTGGTACTGTAAGCAGATATACATCGTGCTAGTTAACTGGAAGACTTGTAAAATTTCAATTCTGTCTGTCTATGGGTTGAATCGCACCTACTTACAAAGCATCCTTTTCGTGGGTCCATTTTGTGCTGGAAGAACAAATATAAGAATTACAACACAGTCGCGTATGTAAAAATTACACAATTTAATAACCAGACGTAACTTGAAACTTGAAAATAGACTAGAAATTCATGTTTGAGAATGATATGATTCAGAATTCAGACTTACAGTCCAACTCTAGCGTCCTCAAATACTAGAACTTCTTAATTATCTAGGCTATGTGTCTGTTTCTGATGAGCGAAGGTTGAGGAGACTGCAGAATTCTTTCGCGGATCGCTGGAATGGTCTGATACGTACGTAGTTCACGTAATTCCCGTATTCGGCATTTGGGCGCTAGTAGTATATGTTTTCCTTCTCGCTATCCCAGTTGCATTCTTCTGGCATGGGGAATGTATTTGCGCCAATTTTTTAAATTTCTAGTGCTCTCCTATTATACGCTGTTTGCTGTTGTGAAGCTCTGAAATAATGGAGCAGAATTTAATTACTCCCCAACATCCTGAATTTGTACTGTAGTCCTGATTACAATCTAACTTCTGTAAATTTCACATATGGCGGAGAAAGCAGAACAATATTTCCCCCTAAAAACAGTCATACGTGTTACTTAGCAAAAAGTCGTAACGACATACGGGCAACATATGCATTCCGGCCACATTTACTGCTCCGGGACAGAGTCCTTTGTAACCACTGCGTAGGAAGCTGGGCGCAGTTGTTGTGAATAGATAAACCGCAACTCACTTACCGGGGATCAAACTCTGACCAGTGAGCAATCCGTCCATCATTTTACTTCCCCGTATCTCCATAATTTAACATTTAGAAACCTAAACCCTAAACTGTCACTTCAACTTTCTTTCTGTTTTAGTGACAGGAGTGGAATAAGACAGTCACTTGGTACTGGGGCCTTAAATTGGCATATGGAAACGGAGGATGGTGGTAGAAATGAATATAGAGTCTGGAGCCGTAAGCATATCTCGGAGATATTGCAGGTTCGGTTCGAGATCACAGCAATAAAGCGAGATACACGATCTTTTTGGTTTATCAGTGCATATAAATTTATGTTTACACTCTAGTGTAGTCTATTGAGTGTGCAATAGCATTACGTCTAAACACAGTGAGTGAACGGAGAAGTTCAAGGAGGTAGGCCTAGGCCCACTGGGGCTGTAGTGCCAAGGAAAAAAAAATACAATGAACAAGCCTTAATTAGAATTACTTTATTCATAAAAAAATGCTAATCATCAACTCAGATTTCAATGGGTCGTAATCTTTTTGCTGATTGAGGGTCTTTCCTCGATGTTGATGGCTGCTGATGGTTAGCGTGGATGTGGTAATTTCTTAAAATAAGACAACAATGACGTTTGCCGAATCGATTGACTCTTCCTTTCACGAGGCCATTGTGAGGTTATTAATTGGACTAATTTCAATATTATTGTGTCTCAGAGAATAGGGACGCCCGAGGAGAGGGAGCGAGACGGAGGAACGGCCGGTCTATGGGGCACTCAGAACACACACACAGCATTTATCGACAAAAGTTCGCCGTCTTATATATGCGCTGTTCGCGACAACCCAAAACAATTGCGATAGTAACATCAAAGATCACTTATCACAAAGCACCATAACATATAATAATAATGAAAAAGTTTGTAATATTGCGAGAATTACCAAAATGTGACATAGAGACACGAAGTAAGCACATGCTGTTGGAAAAATTGCGCCCATAGACTTGCTCGACGCAGGGTTGCCACAAACCTTCAATTCGCAGAAAAAAAAATCCGCAATGTCCGCGAAGCGCAATATAAAGAGATATGTCTGTACGTCTTCTCTTTCACGTAGTTTCGAGTGATAGCAACCAGTAAAGACGCGTGGATGTAAGTACAGCGATCCCCTGACCTCCCACCTCTGACATTTTGCTCGAGAAGCCAGCGGAAAGCCAATATGCATGCCGTGAATGTACCCAGTATCGAGTATCCCCAAGAGATAATGATTCCATGGAGTGATATCATATTGCAGTGAGTTCACACCGCTATCTTCCGCCCCCCCCCACACCCCCACCTTTGGCTCTACAGCCCTAATTTGAGCCTCGAAACTCTCCGTTTCACTTCGATTTACTAGATCTTAGACATTCCTCTCCTTGGGCAGGTGATCAGCTAGTCGCAAGGCCTCTACCTGTACACACACACAGAAAAACGCACACATGCACAAACACTAAACATGCCCTCTGTTGGATTCGAACCCACGATCCCGGTTTCCGAGCGAGGGAAGACAGTGCGTGCTTTAGACCGCTCGGCTACCGTGACCGGCCCAAGCGGTTCCCTTAGGCTAGCAAGACTGTTTGCATCGGTGTGGTCGCCAGATATATTGACCATAGTTCATGACAGTTCTTGTATGGATACTGGGAGCCTGGATAGCTCAGGCGGTGTAGCGACAGGCTACGGGCTTGACGGCAGGGGTTCAATTCTCTGCAGGGGCAACAGATCTGTGGCCTACCCAATCTCCTATTTAATGGGTATCGTGGGCTCCTTCCTTGGGAATAAAGCAGCCGGGGCGTGAAGCTGATCATTCATAGTGATAGTGATTGAGTAAGTGAGAGTGAGAGCCAGCAGTCACTCCCCAATAGAGAGGAGTGACCAGTAATAGGCAGACCTCCCCTCAAGTCGAAGAGGAGGCCCCGTTTCAAAACACGTAAAAGTCTGGAAAGAACAGGAAATGTGGTCGTGGGTCCCGACAGGGCTTGAAACCAAGAACGAATGTGCTGGCGAGGACCAGTAGTAATTTACTAGATTAGATTAACCACTCAATTTCTATGTACTGAAGAATTCAAGAATACTGGAGGTATACTCGTAATTCCACTCCTCCATACGTCTTCATGGAGTGGTGCAAAGGGACAACTCTCTCTTATATCAACACTTGAAGTATTTCCTATGGTCCTAGTCTTACGCGACATCCTATAGAATATTAGTGGAATTATACTTACGAAGGGCAGACTCGATGTAATCGGAGATGATGCCCGAGTGCCATTTTGTCCACCATAAATCGCACAGAAATTACCCTGGGACTGAACACGGGTCCACGCGATGAGGCCAGCGACTAACCGCCTGAACTATGGCCTGGCGCCACTGTAGCTTCTCAGAAGCAGCAACAATACCTTGTCTCGCCACAGTGATAACATTATATTCTGTGTAGTCACAGAGCAGCAGCCGACTCTATTGTGCTGTCACGGATACGCCACCAAACTAGTGATAAAGTAACCGTGCTTCATTCTCTGTCTCTGTGGAAGAGAGAGCGAGATTAATTTCAGAGGCTGCTGGTATGGGGCCACAACACGTCTCCAGGCGCAAACCTTCATAATGGTTTTGCCTGTAATTAAACAGAACAATTATTATAATTATCACCAAAAGAACCCCCCCCCCTTACCTCTGCAAGGGAGGTCATGCAACTGCTTGACATAATCAAATTAATTAAACTGCCTAGAACCATTGGTCCATTTAGGAAAACCGCTTTGTTTCCCACGAAGACGTAAGTTCAGTAACGTTAAGGGCGGATATGAAAACAATGCGTGTGTTCAAATATTGAAGTATATCTAACCTTCTTCAACCAAGCCCTAATTTTGTGAACTAAGCTGGGTTAGCTCGGTCGGTATACCGGCTGGCTACAAGCTAGACAACCAGGGTTCGATTCCCGCCAAATGCAAGATATTTTTCTTTACTTCACAGTGTTCAGTATGGCTTTGGGGTCCGTCCAGCCTCCTATATAATGGGTATTGCGGGCTCTTTCCCCAGGGGTAAAGCGAAAGGAGCGTAAAACTGACCACTCTCCTCCACTTAATGCCAAGGTCAAGAATGGTGGAGCTACACCTTCACGCACCCATACTTTTTCATGGCGAAGTGATTAATTAATTAAGCACAGGGACAATTTTGCCTACTTTTTACTTTAGATGAAATATGTTTCGCTTTCTCATCCTCAGTATGTTTTACGTAACCAACGGCGTTTCATTTTTTTTAAGTTCTTATGTCCTTCAGCTGCTCAAATTATATAGCGTCGAATTATAGAGTGATTAATAAATTATGAATTATCAAGCATGTGGGAAATAAGCAACCGCGGCCTAATTTAGATGCTGTCCCAGTAATTGTCCGAAGGGACAGTTGAAAGTCACCAAAATCCTCAATCAAGAGAGCCTGCTCCAGGCCAAGATTTGAGCCCAGGACCTCCTGAACGCGAAGCAGGGCTGTAAAACTTTAATCATTCCGTTAACAAATTTTCGTTTATGAATATTTTTGAACATACGGCGGTTGCCAAATTTACCTGATTTGCGCAAACAAGACTGCCCCCCAAATCCTAAGATGATAACAACCGACAGAAATATTCTCTTTTCTTACTCATATAGTCTAGTGCAGGCATGTCCAACTTCAAACAGGTTCTGATCTACTTTTTAGTGTCAAAACTGCCAGTGGTCTACCACCCCCCCGTATCGTCGTACCTCGTTTTAAGCAAAAATATTGGTAAAAATAGCACTACATATGATGTTTTTGTAAAAGCAACATACATTGAAAGTAGAGACTACTTTAACACGTAATTTGCCTTCAAAATCTGAATTCACAATTTCCTTCTAGGCCTATGAGATCGACCAAAAATCGTCCCGCGATCGACCGGTTGATCGCGATCGACGGGTTGGATGTGCCTGATCTAGTGGAAAGCACTTATCAGAAACAAACTCCGTGATTTTAGTCCGCAAGAGAACTATACCGACCGAGTGATCGCCGCTTGTCTGCGAAGTTAGTACCAACGTTAGGGGATAGAGGGTGTTGCGTGGTCAGCGCAACGAATCCCCACGGCCGTTAATTTCAGTTTTCTAGACCGGAGCCCCTATTTCCTTGAAATAGCTCCTCAATTATCCTCACGAGGCTGAGTGGACCCCGTTCCAGAACCACTACTTCTCAGAAAATCTGTTAGCGCCTGGAATCGAACCCGAACCTCTGGATCTGTAGCTAGGAAATCTGACCACTAGACCACAGAGGCGGTCGGATAGCACTATCATCAACTTTAATTTATTTTTGTTTGTTTGAATTTTATTTATATGTAGAGTTTTCCAAATTACAGTTCAAATTTTTTTCGGGTTGGGTATCCTGCCTGACCCGGCTATTACCAACGTACTGAATGATATATCGGAGAAAACTAATAGAGCAAATAATGCTTTTAATAAGAGTTCTACAAACTGCAATACCTGTAACTTCCGGCTGCATTCTATAACGCTAAAGAAAATCTACTTATATTCCTATAACATGCGTTAATGGGCGAAACAACGTGTTAGATGAATCCATATCTCATAAGAATCTATACATCTACTTCATGACGCGACCTTAGCCAATGTCGTAGAATCAGAAGCGACATTCTCGAAGCACATGTTTTGGGTTTCTTATCTTGCATTCCTATATACCATTCTGTGCATTCCAGGCATAACACGTGACACGGTTTCCCGTGAGATTTCATGAAACACTGAGACCACAATGTTCTGTAAATGATGTGACCATAATAAACATCTACGGACTTCTACAAGGAAATTCTTTCAAGGTATTCCTCAACGAATATTAAGGGATGGTCTATTAACCAAAATACAGCAATACCTTATGAGCAGTCTATTCGACTCTATGCAGTCTATGATAGTAACAGTATTGTCAAATAAATCACAAATAAATGACACTACGTCACATAACATGCTGTAGTGTAGTTGACTGAGACACTATGCTACAATCCGGAAGGTCGCGGATTTGATTCTCGATGAAATTATTGAATTTTTCAATTTACCTAAGCCTTCCAGCCGCACTACGGCCCTGGGATCGGCGCAGCCTCTAACAGAAATGAGTACCAGGAATATTCTTGGGCCTAAAGTGCGGTTAGCGCGTAAGGCTGACAAACTCACCGCCATCTGTGAGCC
Source organism: Cryptotermes secundus (assembly GCF_002891405.2). Lineage (NCBI taxonomy): Eukaryota > Metazoa > Arthropoda > Insecta > Blattodea > Kalotermitidae > Cryptotermes > Cryptotermes secundus. The sequence continues at coordinate 96,158 of NW_019730110.1, forward strand.
GATTGTCTAGAAAATGTGCGACCCTAAACTTCTCACTGCCTTATGGGTCTCCATGGCCTGTTACAGGGATAGCTTCTACTGACATTTCTTAATAACTACATTCTCATTCGTTCAATAATAGATCACTTTAACTTTAGATATCTTTTTTAATTATTTTACTATGCTGATTCTAAAATATCTTTGTGGTTGCGTCATCAGTAGATAGTGAAGTACAGTAAACCCTCTCTAATCAGGGCTAACTGGGGGTGGGGGGAGAAGTTATCCGGATTAATGAAACAGTAGCAGCCCCAAAGAAGAAAGAAACATTGAACAGAAATAAATCGAAAGTTTGATGATTTGAATAATAAATAAATAAATAACAAAATATCAATGTAGAGCCTTTATTTATAAATTATAAAAAGACAATATATGTATTCATCGATTGAAGGCTCAGACGTTGTAATTTGATTTTGAACGTAACAATGCATGTTTGAAGAAACTGTCAAGTTTTGTCTGAACAGACAAGTGTCTCATCTTCCTTCATAAACGTCATGTATCTTTTTAAAGTGTGTAATCAACTGTGAACAATATTTCTGATTTTTCGTATTTCGATCCGGATTATCCGACAGCCGGAATAACTATATCCGGATTACAGAAGGTTTACTGTATATCATTAAGACATAGAGAGTAATGAGATTTGATTCTTAACAAATTACACGAGAGATCTCGTTCAAAACACAGGATTTCTCTTCCCACAATTTTCTTTCCCTGGCACTACAGCCCCAGTGGGCCTAGGCCTACCTCCATGAACTTCCCCGTTCCCTTTCGGTTTTTCTAGATCTTACACATTCGGTAGGACTCCTTGGGCGGGTGATCAGCTTGTCGCAAGGCCTCTACCTGTAGACAAACACAGAAAAACGCACACAAACATCCATGTCCTGAGTGGGATTCGAACCCTCGATCCCGGCTTCCGAGCGAGCGAAGACAGTGCATGCCATAGACCGCTCGGCTACCGTGACCACAAATTCACCTATTCAAAATATGGTGTATCGTCCATGATGTTTCAGAAAACAATACAATGAGCGGTTACTTACAGGATTCGATATCGGCTATTTTTCAGTAATTTTCTTTTAACGTAGTTAATCATTTTCAGTAATGTTTGAAATAGGTCTATTACGTTGCAGTAATAACGGTTATGGTTGGTCACCGAACTTATAATTTCAACAATCAAAGGAAAGATGCTTACTGTAAACTTGAGAAATCATATAAGTTACAAGGTCACATTCTTTGGAGTTCCATTTGGACAAGTTTTTATGTCTGTCTCTTTCTTTTGCGTTTCCCACTCGTTTTATTTTGAAGCCCAATCTTCAAAGAGACATATCCTAATTTTAAGTTTACATTTTATGCTGTATTCATTCTCTTATTCAGAATTAATTTCCTCTGTCATATCATCTTTCCTTTCCTTCTCTTTTCTCTTCCGTCCTTGTCTCTCAATTCGTCGACTCATGTTGTACGTCAGACCATTCCAACAAAATGCTGGTTAGCGGCAGTCGTAGCTGGGCTGAGGGTTCGTTAGCGGTGGTGACACCTGGCGACAACTATCGCAAGCTTCCTTTCAACTCCACCGCCTTCTCGGTCACAAGCCATCAGTTTAAACCTTTGAAAGCTTGAACCTGAATCATTTAGCGGTGATGTTGAAAGATAACCTAAAAGAAACACGGAGAAACGGACAAAAAAATTGTGGGGTAATGCCAGAGAGTACAAGCAAAACCTTTTTGTTTCGTTAGTGTTTCGTTCCATCCGACTTTAAGTAGTCAACTTAAAACATGAGATTTTAAGTACCTATGTAGTCCAGTGACATATACAATGAAAGGTACGGTAAACACATGATTTGAATCTCTCACGGCGACTGAATGCAATGAAGTCTTCTCGGGTGTTCAACCCTGTGAAAATGGAGTTTATTTAAATGGTTATTTAACGACACTTTCAGTATCTCAAGCTACATAGCATCGAATGATAGTCAAGAATGAATGAATATGAAAAGATTTGGAAGGAAACGGTAGTAGTCTAACTATGGTGCTATCCCGGAATTTACCTAGAAGTCTAAGGAGAACCACGAAAGACCAAAGTCACAATAATTAATGTCTCGATCGAGATACGAACCTTAGAACTCCCATATATAAGTAAGAAGCGTTAAAGCATATCTCAACTTGTGCGCCAAGACTGAGTTTTTATTCGAAGTTTCGGAAGGCGTTTCTGTTTCCATCATAAGGAATTTATGTTATATATCCGAAGAGTACACAGTTGTACCTTGATCAAGGATTTCCCTGTTTATGCATTTTTGGAATTACGGCTCGAATTTCGTATTTGCGCTATGTTTTAATGCTCTGGTGGCTAGAACAGAAACTCTTTAACTATCCATTGTAAAAATATCAATTGACTTACTTATTTTTAATGACCACGCGACACCCTCTATCCGCTAAAGTTGGCACTAATTTCGCCGACAAGCGGTGGTCGCTCGGTCGGTATAGTTCGCTTGCGGATTCAAGCAACGAAGTTTGTTTTTTATTATTAATAAATTAAATGTTTAATATTGTTATTTGACGTCTCTTTATTGAGTTTGTGACAAAACAATAAAATTATGGGGTGAGAGGGATTCAAATGTTGAAAAACGCGTGTGAGTCCTGAGCACCAAGAATGTAATTGTATACATTCCATGTTTTAACAAACTCGACTTTGGTTTCTCGGCCTGCGACCCCCTTTTTTTCTCCGGGACGAATTAAGCCCTACGTCCAACGTAAAACTGTATATGATCTCGGACGTCGCTTTCACCTCACGGCGGCCCACAGGACACCGGACTCCGAGAGCGTAATTTTTAGCTGTAAATGTAACACGCAACCTCGACATCCGTTACATAAATTTCTAATAATGGAAAAGAGATAGCCTCAGAAACTTTCCGTAGAAACTCTATCTTTATTCCACTGTTCGCTCGAGAACAGACATAACAGAGACTTTTTGAGAGCATATTATTTCTACACATTTTCGAAACGTCGCTGTGTAAAAGATTTTTTCGAAACAATAATTACTTTATATCCTTAGTTATTACATCGATGTGTTGGACTTTCGGCATGTCGCGTCCTTACTTGATGAAACAGATGGTTTCCTGATACAGATACCTACCTACCTACCTATCTACCTACCTACCTACCTACCTACCACTCGACGCTACAGCCCTGGGTGAGCCTTGGCCTCCTCTACAACCAGTCTCCACAACCAATGTGTGCTGCCATAGGAATGGACCCACGCATGATGTACCGAGGCTGGTTGTTAGGTTTCGGAACAAAATTCTTTTTACAGGATGAGGTTGTTAGCCTCATGCCCAACCCCCAACCTTGAGGACCAGGGTATCTCTCTTAGTCTGGACTCTACCCTCTGACCTTTCCGGCATGGGTGATCCTACCAGTAGTTAAACTACCGCCGGCGTGGCTCTCCACGCAAACCCCACCACCACGACAAGGTGGACACACTTTTGTGGGGCTCTGACGCAAATAGTAGCCGCTAATATGGATAGTCGACGATGGACAGTCCTTCAGTTTGGGTTGTGTGCGTATGTGTGTGTTGGGGGAAGCTAACAATTCTTTATCTAAGAGAACTTGAATGTTATGAAATCCTACATATGATATCAGAAATGAGATATGAAATTTGGAAATTAAAATATGGGGAACCCTTATAGAATACGTTAATTGAAACAGTGATCATAATTAAATCAAATGTTCCTGATGGACTTTCGTAGTCAGATACAGTCTTCGGGCACTTTACTCAGATGGAAATGGCTCACTGTGCTAATTGGCCGGGTACAAAATTCGGCCCGGCGTGGATGCCGTGTGAAAGCTGACGTTCCATGCTTTGACGGTAGACTTTATTTATTTATGAAGAATGTCGTCTTCTGGGATGAGGCGGCATGTAAATATTGTGTAAACCGACGTTTCGGAGGGATGTATTGCCTCCATCTTCAGGGTATAAGAACACTGCGAGCGAGATAACAGCGTGAGCTTCGTATTCCTCTATCTGTAACTAAAAATTGTTGGGAGAATTTTTCTGATATCCGTGCAATATGACCTATATTTTAAGCGAAAACTAAAAAGAGAAACTTCACGGAGTTTCGAAACAAAAAACTGAGTCATCCTGGCTGACGTCATTTTGTAGTTTCATCGTACCATTTAGATAAGTTTTGAATAATAATTTAAATTAAGCCACGACCACATCCATTGCCACAATAATTCTGGCAGTGCCGCTATAAAAATCACGCGTCTTAAAACACGTAATTTATTAACCAAGGAATCTGTCGCGCCATAGCTCAAGCGGTTTGTCGCTGGCTTCCCACCGCGGCGGCCCGGGTTCGATCCCGGGTCTGGTCAAGTGGGATTTGTGGTGGACAAAGTGGCGCTGGGGCAGGTTTTCTCCGAGTACTTCGATTTCCCCTGCCAATCTTCATTCCACCAACTGCTCCACAATCACCCTCACCTATCATCTGGGGCTGGTACAATAGGCCAGAAGTGACGGCAGTACAAGGGACTTAGTCCCGCCCCACTAGCAATAAAAAAGAACCAAGGAATCGATCAGTCAGTTTGGTAGATAGAACTCATAATGGATACCCTTTTATCTCTATCAAATATGGTTCTCTATGTCTGGTGTTTTTACCTTCAGCGTGCAAATGTCTGTACTGGCTACATTACAGTCTGTACAATATACATTTGTTCACGGTCTAGTCATCTGCTCACGCTGGTTCCTCGTTCGCAGATTTTTATACCCTGATGATGGAGGCGATAGGTTCCTCCGAAACGCCGGTTCACACAAGATCTACACGGCGCTACATCCTAGAAGACGGCATTCTTCATAGTCACCGCCGTGAAAACCTCAAATCTTATTTATGTATGATGTACACGTCGCTGTTATTATCTCGGATTATACAGCCTCAGATGATAAGATAATTAGCGAATAATGAATTGGAATGCATGTGAAAGGAAGCTGTACAGACATAATATAAGTTATTATTCCGGTATTTATTTAAGAAGGACTAAAAACTATGGAAACCTTGGGCAAGGAAAGACGGTCTTCTGCCTGAGACCTAAACCACCACCTAATTTTCAATAATTATTTTATACGGTTTATTATTAGTATAGAGATAATATTAATAATTCTTTATATAGTCTTACGTTCTTCTCACATGACTCTTCCTAAAGCTGCATGTTTTATGCAAATTCTCTCGTGAACCGACACTGTACCAGTAGCTTAGCCATTCCAGGAATGTGTACAGATAAAATAGTTACCTGACATTCAAATCTTAGACCTTTAGTATTGGAACTGAACACCGACAAAAGGAACACAGAAGAAAAAAACAAACAAACAAACAGATTAGAACTTCCAATGCAAGAATTATATATAAAAAAAAGTTACATAAAACTGGTCAATGTCTATCACATCCGAAGACAAACACACACAAATAGGAGCTAGTGTGAGGCTTCCAGAAGAAGGCCCTAACCAATATCCTCAGAAGCATCCGTCAGATTTGCCTCTGTTTAATGACGTATAGATCCACATTTTCTTGACCTCGGCACTAGTTGAAGGTGAGTGGTCAGCTTCACGCCCCTGTCGCTTTATCCCCAGGGAAAGAGACCTCAGTACCTATTGGATAGGAGGTTGATTGGACCCCAGATAAGGTTTGGAAAACATGAAAAAGTGAAGATTCTTGTCCCCACTGGGACTCGAACTCCGATCCCTTAGTCGTTCAGTCCGCAGCCAGTCGCTATACCGACTACGCTGTATCAGCTCCCCGATGCGGCTTCATGGCATAGTGCTTAGTTAGTTTAGCACAGGGGTAACGTTACAACTTCTTACAATGACGTTTAATAAATTATAGCCTTTATAAAATAGTTCATTTTCCTTGTTAGGTACTGAATCTTTTTTTTAATTCGCTTAGCGGGGGGTGGAGTCCACCTGGGTCCACTCGGCACGGTGGCCACTGATTGGCCTATTGTAGCCTGCCTCGGGTGATTATGATGATGGAGAATTTGGTGGAATGAAGATTGGAAGGGGAAACCGAAGTACTCGGAGAAAACTCGCCCCAGCGCCTCTTTGTCCACCACAAATCCCACTTGACCAGACCCGGGATCGAACCCGAGCCGCCGCGGTGGGATGCCAGCGACTAACCGCTTGAGCTATATGGCACGGCCAAGGTGCTGGCTTACTTGGCTTCTCGAGTGACTTTGTGTAGTGTCCGTGGTGGGTAAAGCAACACTGACCAGATTATGCACAAATTCCTTTAGATTTATCCCACTAATCATTATGCCACTGTTGCTCTAACCTCATCTCTCATCGTCCCTCTGAGATACGAGATATTTTGGAGCATGTATCATACTGGAGTCTGCATAGCGACGGACTGAGGTAGATTCCCAATAAGTCAAGAGAAAATTGGCCGGAAAATGAAGCTGACCACTCACCTCTATTCCCGCATATGCCTTCATGGCGTGGTGCTTTATTAATTAAGCACAAGGAAAATTTTATCTTATAGTTTTGGGCTGAATTTCTAACCCAGCAGTTGGCTGAGTAGAGTAAGAAAACTCATGTAATATGTTCTGAATTCGTATAATTTAAACAGCCATACCTGTAACTCGTCAAATACGCCGATTGTCAATAAAACTGAATTTAAATAGATCGTTCTAGATATCCGCGACAATTGTATGGTATTACTGCTGAAGGATATTATATGAACTGATTTTTTCAATTTACCTTATCCTTCCAGCCACACAATGGCCCTGGGTTCGACTCAGACTCTAACAGAAATGAGTACCAGGAATATTCTTGGGGGTAAAGGGCGGCCGGGGCCGGTCACGGTAGCCGAGGGGGTCTAAGGCATGCACTGTCTTCGCTTGCTTGGAAACCAGGATCGTGGGTTCGAATCCCACTCAGGGCATGGATGTTTGTGTGGGCTTTTCTGTGTTTGTGTATAGGTAGAGACCTTGCGACGAGCTGATCAACCTCCCAAGGAGTCCTATCGAATATGTAAGATCTAGAAAACCCGAAGTGAACGGGAAAGTTCATGGAGCTAGGCCTAAACCCACTGAGGCTGTAGTGCCAAGGGGGGGAAAAAGGGCGGCCGGCGCATAAGGCTGACAACCTTATCGCAATCTTTGCGCCGATTGTCTAGATAATATGGGACCCTCAATATCTCACAACCCTATGGGTCTTCACGGCCTGGTACAGGGATAGCTTTACTTTACTTTACTTTACTTTTACTTTACCCCTGCCTGGATACAATAATACAGAATATTCCCGAATAAATTTACCACAGGTTTTGTGATTTTGTCATTCATTTCCGGCGCGTTAGTAGCAGAAATTTGCAATATCAAGTAAAACCTGTGATGCAGAAAAGTTGTCGGGCCGTTCATGTTTGAGATGTTCAAAATGTTCCGCCATTATCTCCCGGATATGACCCATATTTCCTGCATCGCTTACATGTGCAAATTGTGGCATGTTTTGTAGATAATTCTGGGACAACTTCTGCAGATATTTCGAAGAACTAAATTCACTACGAGTTCGAGTATATAGCAGATGGAGATACTTCTGAAATAGCGTAAATATTAGATTTGTCATGATAATGGATAATGTCAAGAGAATGAATTCTCATATTTACTTGTATTTAAATAAACTGGCAAATAACATTAACTTCCTAATCGAAAGAAAAGTTAATTCACGCATACATATTTTATGTATGGAACTTAAAATTGCGCGGAGCACTTGGTAGAATGGTTGGATGAGTCACTATGCTACAAGCCGGAAGGTCGCAGGTTCGATTCCCGATAAAGTCGTTGTACTTTTAAGCTGACATAACCCTTTCAGGCGCCTTATGGCCCTGGGATCGACTCAGCCTTTAACAGAAATGAGTACCAGGAATCTTCCTGGGGGTAAAGGATGGCCGGCACGTAAGGCTGACAACCTCACCGCCATCTGTCAGCCGATTGTTTAGAAAATGTGAGAACCTCGACGTCTCACAATTCTGTGGGCCTCCACGGTCTGTTACAGGGATAGGTTTACCTTTTTTGTTGTTGTTGTTGTTTTTACCTAATACATAAAAATGCAATATCTTTAATTTGCTGAGGTTTTCTTAGAGCAAAAGGCAGATATAAAAGGGGGTTGTCGTTACTGGCCGTCTCTCCAGGCCAATTTTCTACGGAAGATGACAATGAGTGAATTCCTACAGAATCATTGCTACTGAAACCGGTTGGTGTATCGGTAACTATCCAGACATTTATTCGGAAGATTCTCGGTTCCACTCTCGACCCGGAAACCCGCTATCCCGGCTGATTTTCATGGTTTTACTCGATCTCTCAAGATATATGTTGTTATAGTTCATTAATTAGGCTGCGATCATTTCCTTTAAAATCCTTTATAATTCATCATTTACCTATTAAACTATCATGCCGCGGTATAGGGGCCTAATGTGTGATATTTGAAACATACACGCTCTTTCCACACGTAGTAAATTGATATTGGTCTATGAAACCATTTACACATTATATAAGGTCCTATATTAAACTTCTATAACCAGACGAAAGTTTATGATATTGTCACGTGTTAGAATGACCATAGACGGGGTTTGGATTGATAACGTGATTTATTGGACACTTACACTGGTAACTACAAATAACTACGACAGTCTCATCGAGTTACACACTATAGATCACTATAACTAAAGCACGCATAGACAGACTCCTCTCAGTTTCCACTAGCCGTTACTTCGTAGCGGCTTCCAAAGATTGATGTTCCCCTTCTTCTAGGTCCCCGAACTATCCACAGCCTCAGCTACAAGTTTTTCACTTCTCGCAACTTCAACTCTCACCTGACTCAACTGAACTACTAGTCCTCGTTTTATGGCCCCGGCACGGACAACACAGAAAAGTCTGTCCTTTTATTGCGCGTTTTCTCGTTGCCGGGGGAACGTGTCCACAGAGCTTTTCTCTAGCAACGGCTGTTATACTGTCGCCTGTATACACAGCTGTTACTTGGCAATGTCACGATATTCTCATAAGAGCTGAAGGCCGATCAATTCATCCTTCTGAACTGTCCTGACATTACGATTGCTTTGAATACGACAATCCGTTTCGTATTAAGTATCAAGTGACTAATAGAAAGAGGAATATAGGCCACAGTTTCACTCATAAACCGGGATAGCTCAGTCAGTACAGTACTAGGCTACGAGGTGGAAGACAGGGTTTCTCTTGTTCGAAGTCAAGATCGCATCTGAAAAGCCTCCTATCTAGTGGGTACCGAGGATTATTCATTGGGACAGAGCCCTGTTTGAGAAGCTAAAATTCGCTCAATTGGTCAAGAAATTCACCGCCTTACATGGAACGCGAAATTTCATTACCGTGTTAATAAGAGTCCTCCATTTCTTCCCATCTTGAACTACATTAATCTGTCCGCAATCTTTATGATTAATTTAAGATACTTCTCTAGCTATGAAAATATTATCGCTGAAGTGATCAGGGTTTTCGACTGAAGTTTTTTAGGAATTTCTCTTTATTTTCCATTTGTATTACATGCACCACCGGTCACAGTATCCGCGCGGTCTAAAGCATGATCAGTCTTCGCTCGCTCGGACGCTGGGATCGTGGGTTCGAATTCCACTCAAGGCATCGATGTCTGTGTAGCAGCCTTGTGAACGGCTGATCCCCCGTCCAAGGAGTTCTACCGAATGTGTATATGATTAAGAAACTGAAAAAGTGGCCAAGGTCCAACAGAAGACTATAGAGCCATAGATAGATTTTTTGTGTGTGTGTGCGTTTTTTTTTTGTAAGGGGATAAATGTCCATGTTTGGAGCTGTGTGTTGGTGTTGGGATAGTCATAATTTTATAAAATATAGTTCTTGTTTCCTGCCTTGTCATTTTATTCAGTAATTCCCTTATGGTACCACGTATGTGGTTAAATTTACTCAGATTCATTTCAGAATTTTTATTCTGCTATTCCAAGTTTAAATTTAGTTTACTAACAATTAGTATTTAATAATCTGTACGGGAGGTACAGGACGGCAGAGAGTTTATATGTTTACATCCATCAGAAGACATAAAAGCCCTGTGGAGTATATGTAATATATAACCCATATGCTCTCTAATACCTTTAAGAAATTAATTCCAAGTCCTTTAAACATGGGACCATTCCTGAAGAAGGATCTAGCTCGTGGGAATACAACGATATCACATCACGGTATTCAAAAACAACCAAAAAATAAGATCCAAAACCGGTCTTTCGTCACACAAAACACACACACACACCTGATAAAAAAGTAAAAGTAAAGAAGAATAGTTTCTCTATAACAGCGGCAGTATAAAAACTTTAACAAAGTAGTTGGACATATCTGTTGTCCTTCTCAATAGGTAGCCATGTTGCCGCTTGCTCGTCCATTGTTTTTGTTATGTTCCGCTTTCGGAGAAAAAAGAAGCCGATAGCTGGATGTAGCTGAGTATAATTCGTCTCTGGGAACATTTGCGGCTTGCCTTTGTCAACAGTTGAAGATCGGAAAAACGACTTTTGATGATGGTGATGATTATGATGATGATTCTTATATACACTCAATTCCATGGAACTATAAATATCGCTCAAATTGAGTACAGATCAAGCCGCCATGATGGCGTGTATTGGTGACCACGTATGCTGGATTAATTTGAATTGAGTGAATACCTAACTGATTTATTATTCTAATATAAATAAAACTATAAAAGTCTTTAACTACCGACAGAAGAAAAACCAAATATGAGGAACGGAAATTTCAAAACCCAGTGTGATTTAATTTTTTAAAATCGAAGCAAAACAAAATATATGACAATTACAATGTTTGATTACTACAAATAAATCCAGTTCTTTTTATTGCCACGTTTGCGCTGAATTATTTTTCTTTCATTATATGGGTGATATCTGTGTAACCTGAACATATGAAATTATAAGGATCAATATTAATTTGATTTATTTATACTATATTTAAATGTTCTCTCAGAATCTCGTACCATATAGCGTCGGGTGTTAGGACGATTCGTTAATAAAAAATTGTTAAGGATGTGTAAGGAAGTGGTAGTGGCCTGTATGAAAGCATTACAGCCTATCAGCTATATCTGGAGACACAAAAAAATATGACAAAATACAATAATTTCAATGATCTCCGATAAAAGGTAAAAAAAAAGAGGCAAATATCTCTCTGTAACAGGCCGTGGAGGCCCATTAGGTTGTCAGACGTCGAGGCTTTCACATTTTCTAGACAATCGCCTCACTGATGGAGGTGAGCTTGTCAGCCTGACGCTCCGGCCTCCCGTTACCCCCCAGGAAGATTCCTGGTACTCATTTCTGTTAGAGGCCGAGTCGACCGTAAGGCCATAGTGCGGCTGGAAGGATTATGTTAATTGAAAAATCCAGTGACCTCGTCAGGATACGAGCCAACTACACTACCGTGTGTCCCTTCGCTGATCTCCGATACAAGAGATAAATCCAATACATCTTTACTAAGAAGCAATAAGTGACGGTCATTAAATACTGATTTCGTATTTTATAATATTTCTGCACGAAAACGTTTCCATTGGGTCTACTCTGCAATTTCCTACAATGTCATATTTACTTATTCTTATTATCTTCCGGGTAGTAATGAAGTAGATTCGGGCCGTATAATATCTCACGTGGTTAGTGGCGGAGGTCCGGGTTCTATCCCAGGTAAGGTTATACGGCGTGTAAATAAATACACATTACAACGCTCTGTGGTAGATAGATGGGTTTAATCTGATCACATTTGTTAATACACCCATGTCCGAAAAAGCTTCCTTTTGGCACTAAAGGTCACAAAATTTTCCAAGAGGATGCATAAGGTTTAGTGGATGTTACCGTTGCTTTACATTAAAAAGTTGCTCAAAATGGCGGCCGCCAACTTCATTTTATGTTCTGCACCTCCTGGCCATGTTATGCTGAACTCTTCGAAAGATTCCCAGCATTTCCCGGACTGTTCCAGCTGCTACTGCAATTCTTGCCGCAAGATCATGTTGTCTCCACTGGAGTCTCGAAAGGCACCGCTTCCAGCAGCTCGGGTAAGATCTCTTGGGGAAATGTTAGGTAAATGTGACCAGTAAGCCACAGAGGTAAGAGGTAAGGGCGTCCTTTACATTTCAGAGGCCTTAGCACGTAAACAAAGCGTTTCCGGGCATGGGTGCCTTAACAAAATACGGTCACATGAACCCATCTATCTGCCACAGAGCATTGTAACATATTGTCGCATGTTTCGTAGGTAACGCGACAAGAAACAAAGGGCAGAATAAAATCAGATCATCAGTTTCCAAATTTGACTCACGTCTACTCTGAAGAAGGAGGCGGAGTGTTTCACCGAATCATTGGTAATTACCCTCATGTCTACAAGTCGTAACTCAAGTGAGTGTTGCTGAAGGTCTTCTCTGTACCTGTCCTTAGGATGGCTGCAGTTCGAGCTCAATATGTCTACCTGTGCGCCGTGCTCCTGGTCTCAGATCGGAGCAATGTAATTTTACGACATCAAGTGTTTATACAGACGCATATATCAGCCCACTGACTGGATCGATCTTTCACTTCTTGGAGCTCGCATAGTTGAGTCTCAGTGCATGAATGATCCATCTCCATCTTCATACCTCGATTGAACGTTTGCGAAATGGTAGGGACGAGTAATTAAATTAAACAATGTACTGTAATTTGATTTTATAGAGATGTATAAATTATTCTTAGGGATAAATATTTGCTTCAAAAAAAAAAAAAGTAAAGCTCTCCCTGTAACAGGCCATGAAGGCCCATAGGATTGTGAGACGTTGAGGGTCCCACACTATCTAGAAAATCGGCTCAAAGATGCCGGTAAGGTTGTCAGCCTTACGCGCCGGCCGCGCTTTACGCCCCAGGAAAATTATTTATTTAATTCCTGGTACCCATTTCTGTTAGAGGCTAAGTGAACCCCAGGGCAATAGTGTGGCCGGAAGGATTAAGTCAATTGAAAACAATCCAATGACTTCAATCGGAAAATTAAATATCAAAGAAAATATTTCAACTGTAAGAGACATGGAAAAGATTATTTATTGAACAAGTTGAGAGTAAATCAGAAGTCCATGGATTTTAGGTTATCTCAGCGGTGGTTATGACGGGTTCTCTAGTATGAGATATAACGCCATGTAGTCCCTTGAATTCAACCGACGTTTCGGAATATGTCGCCTACATCTTCAGCTGCATAATGAGGAGTTTCATAACTTATTCTCTTCGTCAAATGTAATTAGAATTACCAAGTTAAGGAGGATGAGATGGGCACTATATATAGGACGCATGGTGGAGGAAACGAATTCACATGCGATGATTTTGCTGGGAGAGAAGGAAGAAAAGATATAATTAGAAAGACCTAGACGTAGATAGGAGGATAAAATTGAAATGGATATTAGAGAAATAGGATGGGGTGGTATTGAGTGAATTGATGTTGCTCATAATAGAGACCGGTGGAATGCTCTTGTGAGCATGGTAATGAACCTTCGGGTTGCATAAAATGTTAGGAAATTCTTGAGTAGATGCGCAACTGGCCGCTTCTCAAGAAGGTCTCAACTCCATGGAGTAAACTTGTTATGTACGCATGCATATTTGTGTGCGCGCCTCGCTAGCGCATTAATCTTTGGACAGATTTAATTCATATTCGGTATTCAAGAGTTTAAAAGGTAAAGCTACCCCTATAACAGGCTGTGGAGGCCCATGGATTTGTGAGACGTCGAGGTTCCCATAGCTTCTAGACACTGGACTCATCCGTCGTTAAATCGGTGACTTGTAAATATGAGCATTCCCGTTCCAAAAACCTCGAAGAGCAAGACAGAGATTTCATCGAGAACAGCACGAACGATTCTCATTAAAATTTCAGTATATTACGTATACACCGTATCCATGAATAAAAGTATATAAATGTTATTTCCAGAAAAGCAGCAGTACGCGCGCTAGGGGCCCAAAGGCGAAATATCAATTTTGTCGAAACCAGCTTCATCGATAATACGGTTTTCACATTTTTTCGATATTCAACAATCGACTATGGTATATCGAGCAGCAATCGATTACTTTCCAAAGTAACGCAGCGAAAACTAATCGCATACGAGGAAGCAAACATTCTGCAGCGCCATGTTTGAAATTAAGTTGCGAATTGGATTATTTTTAGAATTTTCGTAGGCGCTCAAACATTCTTATTCACAAAAAAGGAACATCATACTGAAGAAATTTGGAAAATACAGACTTAAATCTCTGAGTTACTGAGATATTGTACTTCATTCTGGTCTCGATATTTACGTACCAGCGCATGCAGTGAGTAGAGGCGAGTTATCAGCAAAACTTCGGAACGAGAGAGTAAGAGGGGAAGGGATAGAGGCGCCTTGTCTTGAAAAGAAGAATGCAGTTAACTTGTCAGCAAGTTTAACATCACATTCCAATAGATCCACTTGTTTTTCAAATTGTTTTTATATTATTTATTGAAAGGTTGGTAATCCACTCTCGGTTTCCATAATCTTGGAAGAGCTACACAGTAGACATTTTGTTCACGAGACATCCACAAATGGTTCAAGAGATACGTACGTTATATTCCCCCTTCCCATATATTGTTAACAAGACTTTAATTTACAAATGCATATTGAAACCGATTTGGAAGTACGGAGTTCAACTGTGGGGGTGTGCTAAGCCTTCGAACACCAAAATAATTCAAAGACTCCGATCAAATGTACTGCGCTCCATAACCAATGCCCCATGGTATGTCTCGAACTTCACATTACATAAAAATCTTCAAATCCCATTCGTCACAGAAGAAATAAAAAATACTCTACCACATACCACAACCGACTAATGGGACACGAAAACAGTTGCGTAACTGAACTAAGCAACCCATTAAACATCAGACGAAAACTAAAACGACAATGGTCCTCAGACTTAAGAGAACACAGTGTTGAAGATGGGTTGCCGTACTCAACAACATAATGCATAGTATACTACATAGGAGAATCATCACTGGATGATCACTCCGCACAAGTGATTTCTTACAATATATTTACTTATTGCTTCCTTGTAGAGTAGATTGTAAATTGCAAGAAATAATAAAAAAAAATATATTGTTAAATATTCAGACAAAAGAAGAAGGGATATTTCTGGATATTTACAATTGCAAATTTGAAGTATTATCTTAAATAATATGAAGAAAATGTTAAAAATTATACAGAGTTATTGGCCACTACTTGATCTCATAGGAAGCCAACAGATTTCAACCCCTTATATTCAGAGGATCAGGTAAGAAATTTACATCCGTGCACACATTTGAGGTTATTTAATTCTTGAATTATGTACATACATTCATTTGTAAATAAAAGGAAAACTAGTCCTTAAACAGGCCGCTGAGGCCCTTAAGATTGTGATGTTGAGGCTCCCACATTGTCTATAAAATCGGCTCACAGATGGCGGTGAGATTTTCAGTCTTATGCGTCGGCCGACCTATACCCCCAGGAAGATTCCTGGTACTCATTTCTCTTATAGGCTGTGTCGACCCCAGGGCCATAGTGCGGCTGGAAGGATTAGGTCAATTGGACCTCATCGGGAATGAAACCAGCGAACTTCCGGCTTGCAGCATAGTGCCTCAACCAGCTATGCTTATGCATCCCGCAGCATCATTATTATTTTATTTCTCAGAGAGAAATGTTTTCCCTCAGTAGGCCCACAGAAACGTGATCAGCATAGGTCAGAAACTAACGTGTCCATGAAAGCGGCCTCCGTAGTCTAGAGGTAACGTTCCCACCTCATGACTCGCAGTACGCGGGTTCAAATACCCGGCGGAGGTCGTCGAATTTTTAAGGGCGGAAAAATTCAGGGAACAAGTCCTCCGGGAGGGACTTTAAGCCGTGTGCCCGTGTCGTAACTTTACGGCACGTAAAAGAACCTCATATCCCCAAAGGGGATCACTGAGCCAAATTCCAGGACGTTTCCCGCCCAACAATAGTCTCTAAGGCCTCTGATAGATGGGGAAAGCATTATAGATACCGCTAAGCAAGTGGCCTAACTCGCTTGCTCGGCAGGACTGATGGTACGCACCATTTATCGGTAGGGTATAGAGACTGGTAGAATATCATAGAGGGAAGCACAATAGATCAAACTGGTCGCGGTGCATGGGGAAACCCACCCTCTCTAATAACTAACTAACTAACTAACTAACGTGTCCATGAAAATCATCTCAGTTCTTATTCACGGTGTATTAAAAAAGAATAACATCTGGAAAACTCCACTTAAAAACTGGAGGTCTTCTTATATATCGACATTAGTTAAGTGATTTATCACATATGATGATTATGCTCCACAACAGTGCAATAGTTGGACCTGAGATCTGAGCCCTCAGCATCATACGTAACATACCATAGTCCCCTCCACCATGACATGTGTATCTATCTAATTTTCTTTTGTCAGATAGCAGCAGGCATTCCGAGAATTGTTGGTCCATTTAATGTGGCTAGGTTTAGCAGTAATTCAGTGACAGGTTGCTAGCAACCACCGATATTGCGCTTGTGGTTTTGGTTTGGCTTCTAATAGGATTACACTGTAATTTGCTGCTGTCACCGAAACGCCCTTCAATTACAAACAGAGCATTAAATCATCAGCAGAGGGGAAACGTGAAGATACGGGGGCAGTGCAAAGTGACCACTGAATTCCTCTGATAATAGTCAATATTACATCATACCACGCATCTATGACAAATTCTTTGTTTCCATTAAAGTATGAAAATATATCGCGAAAGATGAACTAGTATTTTGATATTACATGAGAAAGCTTTTGTTATTATTGTGGCCTATGGGGAGATATAAGAATAATTTAAATTCAAGAGTTTCGTGAATAACATGTTGTTAAATATAATGTATACTCGTAATAAAATTAGAGTTTTAGGATATAACGGGACGAAGACCGATACAGTTATACTACAAATGTGACGAAAACTGCTGCTTATATTTTCTCACTTTCATAATTCTTCTAGCCTGAAGATGGAGGCAGCAGATTCTTCCGAAACGCAGATATTTCTAATAGACTTCACGGTGTCACATCCCGTCAGTGTCGTGGGAGCTTCAAAACTGTGTAAAATATATTTCCGAATAATTTAGATCTCTGGGTAATTCATTCGTGTGTGTTCATTTATTTATAGACAAGGTATCAACTACAGAGGATATTCAGCGTTGAATAGAAATTGGAATTTAATTCCCTCACCCCAAAAGAAGAGTACATAGTGAGAATATATCAGAAGTAAGAGCCGGGAAGAACATGTGGACATTTGGACATATGGACTTGTGATTGAGAGAAGACTGGAGAAAACTACATAACGAGGAACTTTATAACCAGGCCGCACGATAGCTCCAGCGGTTAGTGGCTGGCTTCCCATCGCGGCGGCCCGGGTTCGATCCCGGGTCTGGTCAAGTGGGATTTGTGGTGGACAAAGTGACGCCGGGGCAGGTTTTCTCCGAGTACTTCGGTTTCCCCTGTCAATCTTCATTCCACCAATTGCTCCGCAATCACCCTCGCCTATCATCTGGGGCTGGTACAATAGGTCAGAAGTGGCCGCAGTACGAGGGACTTAGTCCCACCCCATTAGCAATAAAAAAACTTTATAACCAGTACCCTTGACCAGTTATTAGCAGGATGACCAAATCAAGGAAGACGAATAAGCTGTGAAGTCTAGTATTACAAGGAAATTTTGAAACACGTCCGACCAGAAAGCTTGCTTTGGTTTTATATGAACTTATATAGCAAATATAAGTGATGATTTCTGCTGGTAGCGTACATCCATCCGTGATACAGAACATCAAAATCAATTAATGAATTTAAGTACAATCTGTAGGACGATTTATTTTGTTTAGAAATGGCTCTGCCTCTTAGAAACCCTACATAATTGCCGTTACATTCACGCTTCCTAGTATTTCGATAATCAAACAGTGAAATGGGAACACGTCTCCAAGGAACAAAATATTAGATAAATCTATACAAATACAATACAGGTCAGAACGCGGTAAACAGAAATACATATTCAAATGACTATCACAAGAAAAGGGAATCTACTTTTGAGGTCTTACATTATTACAGGGTGATTAAGAAGACTGCTGTCCTCTGGGTTTCTATCCCGAATATATATCTCCTTATGTCGGTATAATTTTTCTCGTTCTCAGCTATTTCTTCTACCTTGAAGATGGAGGAAGTACTTTATTCCGAAACGGCGCTAAATATTTCTCAGGCTATACAGAGTCCTACGTCAGAAGAAATTAATATCCGAACAGTATAATTGTTTATATATGATATGTTTTAAGAAAATCCGGGCTAAGAACTCGGCCCTTTTCCTTTCTCGATAATATAGCAAATACACACATGAATGAGTTTGCCCCCTTTGAAAAGGCCCGTGTTGATCACTTTGTGACAAACCACTGGACTGTTTATCATGATGTTTGTCTCTCAATCACTGACAACTTTCATTGCAAACCTTCGCTGATGATTCTTATAGCCACGCATTGCTTTTCACTTGTCCCATGTAAATGAAAGATCAAAGCTTGTTTATTCTAACCAAAATGTTTCAATATCTCCCAGTTGGTACCATTTTCATTGGAGCCAACATTTGTTATATTTCGAGGAACACGGACATGTGATACCGTCAGTAAACAGTCTATAAGAAGCACATGGAAATTTAACATGAGAGTCTGTAATAGCTCTGCACACACAACATAATACAAATTAAAAACCTGAGGTTCTTCATGTCTCTTAAGTTTCCATTCATTGTTTATTGGAACTTAATATGTTGACCGGGTGGCGAATGTTGTAGTTGGCGGCGATCGACCTGTCACTTGCCGGCGAGCTAATCAGGTCGCGCTCGGATACGTTCCGGGTGTTGTCATGTTTTGCTTGGCGGGATTTGGCGTCGCACTTGTAGTGCCGATAGTTCGCCAACGCTCGGGGCCCACTCAGGTTTCTGACATAAACATATTCCTACGAAAACTATAGATTTTAAGGCAACAGACATGAGAATTTTATTTAACTGACGTTACAAAAAAAGAGCCTGAACTGGATGACAATTTGACATCCATTACAACGCACAGGGACATAAGAATTTTGTCACAGGATTGTCGGATGTTGAAACGCCATTGTGGGGAGACGTGGAGGAACTAACACTCAGTCACTTCGTCAATAAATTCTCTCTTTTCCGCAACATGAAATTTTATTGACATATTCACAACAACCGACCTTTGGAATTTATTATGATAGGCCAGTTTAATCCAATACACATCCGCACGCATTGATTTGTTATTGGTTTAAATAAGGTATACCACTTCATGATAATTTTATACGACCGAAACATGNAGGGGGGGGGGGGGGTTCCTGTAACACACAATCTACGTAGGCAATAAATGAGATATACTTGGATGGTAAATTACATTAGATTTTATGTCCCACAGTTGGCCCATTCCCATAAAGACTTTTGATTACAAGTTTGTATCGATCTCACTTTTCATCGTTCGTGCTAAATATCAGCCCATCATATTCTCACTCCAATTATTTTCAACGAACAATTCGTACGTAATTTCGCATTAACAATTATATTACACACGTAATTGTCCATTTCCTCTTTTTTCCTTTGTGTTAAGTTCAAATACTGGTTCAAGCACTTTATTTACGAACATGCTTAATCTAGGTTTCTCACTGTGTCGCAGAGATTAAGTTCCACTACATGTAAATGACACGTACAATTATAGTTTTGTGCATTTTAAGCCTCATGCTTTTAGATACGAGATAACATTTTAGAACCCATAACAGATTCAGTAGACATTTATAGCAAGAAATGTCTTAATAATAATGCTTCAAATTAAGTTCTTACCTCACAGGAAACACGTCCTTTCACCATTATAGGGTAAAATTGGTTATTAAGGTAAACGACAGCTCTTTATTGTTAGAATCTGACACTCCGCTGATAAAATACTATTATTTTAAATGTTCAACCTGGTGGTTTATATAGTAACCAAGGTCCTTTGTAGATTTAATAGTACTATTACATAGAGTAAGAAATATTAATAAAAACAGATTTTCAAACGAATCCCAATAATTAAAAAAATTAATTAATTTGAGTGCGATATATTACTTTGGATTTCATTATGTTACTGACTCTCAAACACATCAATTTATGTATATCAAGTTACTACATTACAATACTGGGCACGCAGTAACGTAGTTGATTGAGGCGCTATGCTACAAGCCGGAAGGTCGCGTGTTCAATTCCCGATGAGGTGGATTCTTTTCAATTTATTTAATCCTTCCAGCAGCACCATGGCCTTAGGGTCGACTCGGCTTCTAACAGAAATGAGTACCAGGAACATTCCTGGGGAGTAAAGGGCGGCCGGCGCCTAAGGTTGGTAACTTCACCGCCATTTTTGAGCCGATTTTTTTTTTATTTCTTGCAATTTACAATCTACTCTACAATGGAGCAATAAGTAAATATGTTGTAGGAAATCACTTGTGCGGAGTGATCATCCAGTGATGATTCTCCTATGTAGCGTACTATGCATTATGTTGAGTACGACTACCATCTTCAACTAGTGTGTTCTTTTAAGTCTGAGGGCCATTGTCGGTTTAGTCTTCGTCTGCTGTTTAATGGGTTTCTTACTTCAGTTACGCAACTGTTTTCGTGTCCCTTTAGTCGGTTGTGGTATATGGTAGAATATCTTTTGATTTCTTCTGTGACGAATGGGATTTGAAGATCGTTGTGTAATGTGAAGTTCGAGACATACCATGGGGCGTTGGTTATGGAGCGCAGTACATTTGATTGGAGTCTTTGAATTATTTTGGTGTTCGAAGGCTTAGCACACCCCCACAGTTGAACTCCGTACGTCCAAATCGGTTTCAATATACATTTGTAAATTAAAATCTTGTTTTCTAGGCTGAGTTTGGATTTTCTTCCTAGGAGCCATGACATTTGTTGTACTTTTAGGTTTAGATGTTGGCGTTTTGTCTTGATGTGCTTCTGCCAAGTTAGCTTCTGGTCTAGGTGTAGGCCGAGGTATTTTACTTCTGTCTGTACTGGGATTTGTAAATTATCGATTGTGACTGGTGGACAGTGTGTGCGCTTTGTTGTGAATGTTATCTGCGAAGATTTTGTTTGGTTTATCCTGATTTTCCATTTTTTGAACCATTCTTGTAACAGGTCCAGATGGTGCTGAAGAAATTGCGATGCCATTGCCGGGTCACGGTCTGTTGCTAGGAGAGCAGTATCGTCTGCAAAGGTTGCTATTGTGGTGTTGTTGGTTGTTGGCAAATCTGCAGTGTATATTAGATATAAGAAAGGCCCAAGCACACTCCCTTGTGGTACTCCGGATTTTGCTAGTTTGTAGCTAGAATAGGCATTGTTGTATTTTACTTGGAAATATCTTTCTGCGAGATATGATTTTAACAGTAGATAGTATGGACTTGGCAATTTGTTCTTGATTTTGTGTAGTAATCCAGTATGCCAGACTTTATCAAAAGCCTGGGCAACATCTAAAAATGCTGCAGTGCAATATTGTTTCTCTTCTATACTTGTGGCAATTTTGTTGATTATTCTGTGAGTTTGGTGGATTGTAGAATGGTGTTCTCTGAATCCAAACTGATAGTCTGGTATAATCTCATGGATTTCTGTGTCGCATCTGATTCTGTTCAGTAAAAGTTTTTCAAATATCTTCGAGGGAATAGGTAGCAGGCTAATGGGACGATAAGAGGTCACTTCGTTAATTGGTTTTCCAGGCTTTGGTATCATAACAATTTGGGCAAATTTCCATATCGTTGGAAAGTAAGAGAGCCTGAGCATGCTATTGAAGATTGTTGTGAGTAGTACAATTGCTTTATTTGGCAATTGTCTCAATATCTTTCCCGTGATTATGTCGTAACCAGGCGCTTTGCATTGGTTCACTTTTTTAATCTGTTGCTTTACTTCTGTAGGTGAGAAGGCTTTGATTGGTAAAGACATTTGACATGGCGTATCTAGAGACTTCTCAATTTCTTTGTCATTATGATGATTAATAGAGTCGTGTGGTGTAAATACCAGAGAAAGGTATTCAGCAAAGTTTTCGGCTTTTTCTAAATCACTTTTGGCCCAGCTTCCGTCAGCTTTTCTTATTGGGGGTATTGATTTTTGGGGCCGTTTGAATGTTCTTGTAGCTTTCCAGATTGTATGATCGTCCTTATTGAGTGAGGTGATATATTGCTCAAAGGTCGTGTTTCTTTCATTTGCTAGCGTATTGTGCAGTCGTCTTTTAAGTCTGTTGTAGTTGATTCTGTCATCATTATTTCGTGACCTTTGCCACCTATTCCTTGCTCTGCGTTTTTCAGCTACTAGTTCGCGTATGTGCAGGGGGATGTTATATGTATGTTTTGTTGTATCCCGTGGCGTGGGAGTAGAGTACCATGCTGCTTCCTGGATTAAGGTTGTAAAGTATTGGGTTGCTTGATCTAACTCGTCAGTTTCTTTTATTCTTATGTTCATAATTATGTGGTCTTCAATGTATGTGCGAAAGTTGTTCCAGTTCGTTGCGTTTGTAACCAGCGTATTTACCGGTGATTGGTTTATCACGTGGGTGGATAAAGTTGCAATTACAGGTGTGTGATCAGACGATAGTTCATGGTTGGATTCTATCTGAATGTAATTTCTTGTAATACCTTTATGGATGAAAAAGTCTAATAGGTCTGGTAGCTTGTTATAATCGTTTGGCCAATACGTTGGTTCACCCGTGGAGAGGTGGTTACAATTTCGTCTATTCATTGCTTCCAGAAGGTTTCTTCCTTTGGTTGTAGTGAGTCTTGCTCCCCATTGGGTGTGTTTGGCGTTCCAGTCACCTCCTATTATATACTTGGATCCGTAGGTTTCAAGAAATTCGACGTATTCTTCACTTGATATTGCATGTTTTGGGGGGCAGTATACCGCAGACACTATCAAAGGCCATGGCTTCACATTAACTTTGACGTTGGCTGCTTGGAATTTGACATTTTGGTGATGTGTGAGCTCGTGGTGAGAAATTGAATTACGGATGATGACGGCAGCACCTCCACGAGCCCTATCGCCCGGGTGAGGTATGTGGTATACTTTGTAGTTTGGTACTTTAAACACAGTTCTGGTGGTAAAATGAGTTTCTGATATCAAAGCAATGTCGATTTTATGTATATTGAGGAAAGTTTGTAGTTCTAGTTTATGGCTTATTAGCCCATTGGCGTTCCAGAGTACTATCCGTAGTGAGTTATGCAGTGGTGGTAGTTTTGTTGATGATCGCGTTGAGTAGGCTGAGAATCATACTGTTTTGATTTACAAGCTGGTTGAACAGTGTCTTAAACTCACTTAGGAACATTGATAATTGGTCTGCCATAATGGGTGACTGCTGATTTTGCGTGAGTACTTGTGAGTATGAGGTTTGTGGAATAAAAGACATTGGAGTTGGGGTTTGGTTTGGGTTGATAGGTGGAAATTGGTTATTATCGTTGATATTGATTTTTTGCTGGATCGGTCTGTGAGGAATTTGGTTGAATGCCTTGCCTCTGGTTTTTTGTAGATTCTTGTACACCTCACATCCTTTGTAGTTTGCTGGATGGTTTCCTCCGCAAAGTGCGCACTTGGCTGGTGTGTCAGATGGTTTTGTACATGTGGTTGTGTTGTGGTTTGCTCCGCATTTAACGCATGCATATGGTTTTGCACAATATGTTTTTGTGTGGCCATAAGATTGACATCTTGTGCATTGAACGATGTGTTTCTTTTGTCTTGGGGCCTCAACAGTGATTTTCATGTTGCATAGGAATTCCATATCGTAGACGCTTTTATTATTTTCTTTTGGTTCTAGGTCTATGAAGAATAAGGGGAGAGGTTCCTTTGTTGCACGATGTTTAACGTTTAGTATATTTCTCACTTTATGGCCTTGCTTCTCTAATTCTGCTGTTATTTGAGTTGTTGGTATTGAGTGATGTAGGTTCCTAATGACTATTCTATAGGCTCTTTCATGTTTCAATTGGTATGTGTGGTATATAATTTTATCATCCTGTAGTTGTTTAATTAATTTACGATAGGATTCTGGTGTTGTCACCTGTATTTTGATAGTATCGTTTGATTGTACCTTACAGTAGTATTGGTCCTCTTCGATGGTTGCGGATAAATGCGCCACCATATCTTTGAAGTTTGTTACTCCGTAAACAAATATTGGGGGAGGCTTAGGATCCCTTGGACCACTGGTTTTCTCTTTTGATTGGGTATTATTTGTTATATCCATGAGTATAACATCATCATTATCGTCATTTTGTATTTGCGAGAGTTGCTCGTACCTGTTATTGCAGTTGATTTCGGGTCGCTGTGCTCCGTCTTCTGGAGTTGGACTGTTTCTCCTCCTTTTTTTGATTGTCTGCCACGTATACTGGGTCGTAGTTTCATTTGAACTTCCTTGTGCTCCTTCAGGTTACCTTTTTTCTGTGTTATTTCTTGTTGCTGGGTTATTTATTAGGCTTTGACCTTGTTGGCTGAGTCGAGGAGTCACAAAAGACGATGCACTATAATTGGTGTGCTGAACAGGAGTAATACTGTAGCCGGATTGTTGGATTGGATAGAACGGCTGAGGTACGAAATGTTGTTGTTGTTGTTGTTGTTGTTGATGCTGTTGTTGCACTAAGTGTTGTTCTTGTTGAATTAATTGTTGTTGTTGCATCATTTGCAGCTGCCCATTTGAAATATAACTTTGGTCCACTGTGTAACCGTTTGTTGTGTATGGTGTTTGTTGAAACATTTTGTGTATGCGCTGAGTTGGCTAGTGCACTGAACTAACTAGTCGTCACTTTCACAATAAAGACGCTGCAATACTCAGAACGCGTCCGCACTGTTCGGTGGCCGCACTAGTACTTTTGAGCCGATTGTCAAGAAAATGTGGGAGTCTCAACCTCTCGCAACACTATGTGCCTTCACGGCCTGTTACAGGGAAAACTTTACTTTTGTATAGATTTTGTCTCCATAACTGTCACAGCATGAATAAAGGATATAATAGAGCTTTAAATTATCGAAATTATTTGAATGTATTCTGTGTGAATGTAGTTATATTGTGCCCACGGATCAGTGGCCTAAGACAGTTCACCATGTCATTATGTAAATTATTAATCACACCATTTGGGATAGAAATCTTTCCGACAACGAAATTGAGTCAGGTCTTCTTCTTATGTTCATTTGTGATGATGTCTCATTTGTCCTACGTCCTTTATTAAGGTACGAGAACAGTTGATTGGTCCGAGGTACTTTACTAAGAGTTAACAGACTGTAACTGCATATTGAAGGCTGGTTAGATTCAAATGCCTTGTAGATGGCTGGATAGATTGAGTAGCTGAATAAACGACTGGGTAGGGTGAGATACCTCATAAACTACTACAGTTAAATTGACTGATATCGCGTGTAAAGAATAAAAGTTCGTTTTAGGCATGCCTAGGAGCCGGGATACCGCAGTCAGTATAGCGACTGGCTACGGGCTGGACTCCGGAGGGGTCGGAGTTCGAGTCCCGTTAGGGTTAAGAATTTTCTCTCCTCCAAGTCCTCCAGACCGGCTCTGGGGTCCACCCAACATCCTATCCAATGGGTACCGGGTGTTTTTCCCCCGGGGGTAAAGCGGTAGGGGTGTGAAATTAACCACACTCACCTCCAGTGAGTGCCGAGGTCAACATAATGTGGATCTATACATCCACTCCGCCATACGCCTTCATGGCGTAGTGCTTAATTAGTTAAGCACCGGGATTATTATTATTAGAGGGGGTGGGTTTCCCCATGCACTTAGACCAGTTATTGGTCCATTGTGCGTCCCCCTTTAATTTCTACTGTCGCCATACCCTACCGGTACTGGTGCGTGCTATCAGCCCCGTTCAGCCAACGAGGTCGGCCGTCGGTACCTGATATTCCCCCATCTACCAGAGGCATTGGAAACTACTTGGGCGGGAAATTGTTGCCTAATTTTGCTCAGAGGTCTCCTAGAGACATGAGGATCTTTTACGTGCCTTAAATCTACGACACGGGACCCACAAGCACCGGGATAATCTTACCTTTAGACATGTCTTAGGAATTGTAAATGTTTGACAAGAAATAGACAACATATAAAACTAGGTTACATTGACACGCCTTATAAAATATAAAGACGCGTTAGATTGAGATGCCTTTTAAACTGCAGGCTAGATTTAGAAGCTTTGAAAGGTTCTCTGTAATCTCACATGTAGGCAAAATTAAACTTATGCAACGCGCACTCCGCGATCATCGCCAGAAATGTACTAGATTCTGTTTTCAACACGAAGGGAACCAGGGTAACCATATCGGTGAATTCACAGGACAAACAGGGCTATTCTTCCGCTAGGCTGTCTATTTTCAAAGCGCGACATACCCTCACAAATGTTTGATACAGTGTTTCGTGTGCAATAAAACGTACCATAAATATTATATCTTCACTCATTACCGGGGGGCATTTTAATATCATATTCCAGCTAGATGACCAAATCCAACATTCTGATGAATATACGCAACAGTAATTGCCTGATCGGTATCCAGATAAGTGAATAGATAGAAGAAGACAAAATTCTTGGCCACCTGCTCTCCTGACTTCACTTAACCGATTTTCATTTTGAGGAATTGTATAAAAGACAACACTGAAGCTTCAAAGAAATGTTTCTGCAACGGCTGAAAGAAGAATATCGAAAGTAACAGATACGTAAGCGCGCATAAGAACAGTTGAATTTTATTCTATCTTGGTAAATATCTAGGGAGGGGGACACACACGAGGCACCAGCCGCCCCTGGATTTTTTTAAGAATAAAATCAAAATAAAAAAACAGGAAATATATTTAAATATTCATACAAAAAGCTGTTTGCTACTACATACATTTTTAAATGCAGGGCATTCCGTTTAATTATTCTTCAAACGACAAATATATATTCATACATAAATTTTCTTACTGCTCCCCCCTCTTGAAAAATAACCTGAATATCGAGGTACAAATGATTTTGTGTCACGGAAACAAAAGAGAAATAAAGCAAAAATGACAGTTATTTCTAGATACTGTCATTTTATTTTGTGTTATATTTCATTTCATTCCATAAAATTCATTTGAGTACGAAATACCGGAATTATTTTACAAGAATCTTGTAATTCGGTATATGAGTGTCCCACAATATAATTAAATAAAATGAGTAGTATATAACACATGATGATCGAAGGTACTGGAAAATCATGAGTGGCAAATTAGTACAGATTGAAAGGGCTCGAGAGGGAGTCCAGATCAGAAATATCGGCTGATACATCTAACAGATTGATGTGCTACGTGAATGTGACACATAGAAATGCATGTACGTTATAAACGAGTTCCTGTAAATCATATATAAAATTGGAAGTTAATTAACTTACCTTTGCTTGTTAATATCTTCTTCAGACTTTATTTGAAGCACAAAGCTTTACCGAATCTCAGTATAATGGAGCTTAAATCACTGGTATGCTTTGAAAATTAACAGCCATGAAATATTACCAGATTTCAGAAGAAATAATTCACTTATGAGCATGGGCCTATCTATGTGGAACTTTTCGCGGTTTTGCAATTGATTAAGCTTGTTTTTAGGGGAAGTATTCACCTGTTTTTTTGTCGATCATTGAGGCCGTGCTACCTAAGGCATGAATTGTCTTCGCTCGTTTGAACACTGGGATTGTGGGTTCGAATCCCACTTAAAGCATGGTTGTCTATATTGTATGTGTTTATTCTGTGTTTGTGTTGTTCTCTATGTAGGTAGAGGTCTTGCGAGGGACTGATCCCCCATCCAAGGAGTCCCACAATTAAGAAACTGAAAAAAGGGGCCAGGGCCCAATAAAGGGTCAACAAAGTGTGCGCAACAGTGTACTGTAAAGTGTATTCACGAGCCCTATCAAAGAGCCCGATAAATCCGATTATCAATCCAAACCCCGTCTATAGTCACTCTGTCACGTGACAATATTATGAGTGGAGTGTGAGATAGCAGAGTTCCTAGCAATATAAAAAAAGCTCCTCAGCCAAAGAGATCCTAAACTTTTTGACATGATGCCCACTTTTCGATTGTCACCAAACTCTAATCTCCCCCCCAGATTTTTGCATTAAATGAATATAAGATTTAACACTCGAATTTGTGATAATGTTTATAGTCATTTTTTTCATTGGCTCTACAGCCCCCCTAGCCCCTGGCCTCTGATTTTCAGTTTCATGATCATTTTACAGATGTTAGGACTCCTTGGGCGAGTGATCAGCTCTTTGCAAGGCCTCTACCTNGAAATGAATATAAGATTTAACACTCGAATTTGTGATAATGTTTATGGTCATTTTTTTCATTGGCTCTACAGACCCCCTGGCCTCTGATTTTCAGTTTTATGATCATTTTACAGATGTTGGGACTCCTTGGGCGAGTGATCAGCTCTTTGCAAGGCCTCTACCTAAACAGAGGGCAACACGAACACAGAATAAACGCGTGAACACACCAAATATCCATGCATTGTTTGGGATTCGAACCCACGATCCCGGTCTCCGAGCGAGAAAAGACAGTGAATGCCTTAGACCGCTCGGCTACCGTGACCGATATGTAGTCATCTAACACATATAGGAGTAATTACTATATTAAAGCACAAAAAAAAATTACAATGAAAATTCTGTACGGCTCCCCCTATTTAAAGATTGAAATTTTCAATAAACAATGAAATATAATCTCTTTAATTCTTTTTACTGTCTGATTTAACAATTCTGACTTATATTTACGTAATAGATAATTCCACAAAGCTAAAAGGGATAATTTCAGTTGAATTTTATATTAAAAATATATTATATCTTACTGTATCATACCTCCATTCGGAACCTACTCACGCCCCCTGAGTGGGAGCCACTAATTTAGCCTCTCATATATCACGTGTTTGGGAGAGATGGCGCCAGATTGATCTATCTAGGGACACGTAACGAAATCAATGACATGGACGCATGGCATCGCGGCGCGAAGCGTTTCCAGTCGTTCGTGTCCTGTTACATAAATAAAAAAATAATGTTTATTTAGGCTATAAATTTAATTTTACAGCCCATAGAACCAACAGAACTACAGCCATCTTTATGTGTACACTGTATAAAAGTCTTATCGATAAGTGTCATGAAGAATGCAAGTGATTACGTGTTACATGTAAGGATAATTATGCGCGCACACGCAATAGCAGTTGTTTCCCCAAACATCCTGTTTTTCTGCCGTCCAGCCTTTGTAAGGGCACGCGGTACCGTATTTGGTTGAGGCACTATGCTACAAGCCGAAGTTCGAGGGTTCGATTCCCGATGAGGCCATTTGGTTCTTCAATTGATCTAATCCTTCCAGAAGCTCTATGTCCCTGGGGTCGACTCATCCTATAACAGAAATGAGTATTGGGAATCTTCGTGGGGGTAAGGGAAGGCATCCGCGTAAGGCTGACAACCTCACCGCCATCTGTGAACCGAATGACTAGGAAACATTTGAGCCTCGATGTTTCACAACCCTAAGGGCCTCCACGGCCTGTTATAGGCATAGACCTTTTCAGAGTCCAGCCTCCGTGTTACGAGCATCACTGCAGTGTATTCAGCTACATGTACGTATTTCGTTTAATTTCATGCAGGCTTCCTGTTTTCATAAAAAGTACTTAGTTTAGGCCCCTGCTGGAGCTACAGAACTTTAACTAATAGAAGTATACCAGAGAAATCCCATTGAAAATTTAATGTGGGAAACTCTGATAGTTACCGTACGCAGCTGAAGTTTCCATATGTATTGATCCATTTTTACTTTAGTTATTATAGACACTAAGGGAGAATTTTAAATTATGATTTCATTGCATAACCAATAATTTTCTATACATTACTTTACCTAAATATAATATCTAATAACACAAGATTTGCAGGAGTCGAAATCTATGAAATAAGAAATCGGCTTTATGAGTTCTATTCGTGACTCACTGTAATTGCGTATTACAGGAGAACAAGAGGAGATAATTAAAAAATAAAGATCGAATTCTTGGGAACTTTCTGTGCAAAAAAATTCTGAAGTAATATCAAGACCAAACAACAACCAATACTCTAGGTTGAACAAATTCATAACAGCCGCACTATGGTCCTTATATCGGTTCAGCCTCTAACAGAAATGAGTACCAGGAATCTTCCTGGGGGTGAAGGGCGGCCGATGCGTAAGGCGGACAAACTCACCGCCATCTGTGAGCCGATTGTCTAGAGAAAATGTGGGACCCTCGACGTCTCACAACCCTATGGGCCTTCACGGCCTGGTATAAGGATGGCTTTACCTTTACCACAACATAGATCTGTAAAACCTACAGTCTAAGAGACGAAAATAGAGGCCCTTATTGTCACCTATCTCATAGGCCTGTACATGATACCGATACCGGCCACTAATATTTTAAGAACCAATTTATTGTCTTTTTTTTTCTTGCTTATAAAGCCACACAACTGAAAGAGAAATATGTAGAAGTGTAGAGATCATTATAAACAAGATGCTTCAAATTAGCCCCGTTTACTCAGTTAATGTTGACTTTGGAATATAGACAAGACGATGACCCCCGGTTTCCCTGCATATTTTCTCCTATGAAGACTTCCCAAGTCGAAATTTGTTGAAGTATATGCTAAGCGCATAGCCACTTATAGAACTCATCTGAGTCCACATATCCCAGAATACTTGAGAATCATCCGTAAATTTAAATTATAATATAATAACTACCGTATATTAAAAAGTAAGAAGTGAGATTTATTTCGGATTTGGAAGAGAAAAAAATTACAGGAATGTTATTTTTTCAGTTCGAAAAACATTCAACGTTCATAGAACTTTCAATGACGTTAAAGACAATATATACACTAGGAATGATAAGGCCTGTAAAATTAGTTTCAACCTCGCTATATTTTGTGAATTAAAGCATTCAATTTGAATGGTTTGAATTATTTTATTTTCAAATATTCATCACTAAAATATAGGCCTATTTGCTAATTCTGAAAATCAGTGAATTAACCTAGTTCTTTATATTTACTTACTTACTCATGGAGCTGAGCCCTTCTGGAGGAGCCGCCAATTCTGCAGCTACTCAAGAATTTACCAGCATTTTATGGAACCCTAAGGTTCTTTACCGTGTTCACAAGAGCCCTCCACTGGTCCCTATCCTGAGCCAGATCTATCCAATCCATACCATACCATCCTATCTCTCTAGATCCATTCTAATATTGTCCACCCACCTACGCCCTGGTCTTCCCTGTGGTCTCTTTCCTTCTGGCTTTCCCACCAATATCCTATACGCATTCCTCGTCTTCCCCATTCGTGCTACATGACCTGCCAACCTCATCCTCCTTGATTTGATCATTCTAATTATACTTGGAGAAGAGTACAAATCATGAAGCTCCTCATTATGCAGTTTTCTCCAACCTCCTGTCACTTCATCTCTCTTCGGTCCAAATATTCTCCTCAACACCCTGTTCTTAAACACCCTCAGTCTATGTTCCTCCCTTAATGTCAGAGACCAAGTTTCACAACCATACAGAACCACAGGCAAAAATAAGTTATTGTCACAGAGTAATTATGCGAAAATATAGAGTAAAAAAACCTATAGAGAAAATTTCAATTAGCATGATGCGCAAAAAAATTAGCAACCAAAACATAATTATAAATTAAACCTAGAAGTGTAAAGTGTCGAAAATTGCAACCTTTGCAAAAATTTGTAAGCACGAGAGAGTGAGATATCTGTTTGGAATTTTATATGAAATTATAATTAATAAATATTTTGAGAGTAATATTTCCCTTTTTCGAATTTCTTAATGAGTTTTAAATGTTATCTATCATGAATCTTGCAATGCTTTGTCTTGGGAAACAACTTGGAAGACCAAGAAAGAGAGGGGAGAGTAGGATCGAGATATTTCTTACGGAGATGAATAGAGAGGATGTGAGATGATTGGAATTGTATCCGGCTCATCTCCAACGGAGGATTTCAACATTAACAGGCACGAAATTTCGTTTTTTCTTACCATATAATTGTCATCAGATAGTGAATGGAACTTTAATTGATCTTATAGAGATAGGAGGGGATGGTATGGATTGGATCGATCTGGCTCAGGATAGAGACCAGTGGAAGGCTCTTGTGAACACGGTAATGAACTTTCGGGTTCCATAAAATTCTGGGAAATTCTTGCGTAGCTGCAGATTTGGCTTCTCCTCAAGAAGGGCTCAGATCCATGAGTAAGTTAATGGAACGTTAGAAAATTTGTGTAATTTGAACGAGAATTGGACTATGATATAAATTATAGAGTCCTAAATAAAAGTCCAATATTGGATATAATAACGACATTTTGTTATTACCGATTCAGTTATTCAGTGCTAAGGGGGTGGGTTTCCCCATGACCCGCGACTAATAGTCTATTGTACGTCCCCCGTTTAATTTCTACTGTCTCCATACCCTACCAATACTGGTGCCCGCTATCTTCCCTTTCTGCCAGCGAGGTCGGCCCTCTACTGGCAGTGGTACCCGATAACTCTTCCCTTTCTGCTAGCGAGGTCGGCCCTCTACTGGCATTGGTAACTACTTGGGCGGGCAACATTTTGCCTAATTTTGCTCAGAGGTCTCCTAGAGACATTAGGATCTTTTATGTGCCGTAAATCTACGACACGGAACCCACGGCTTAAAGTCCCTCCCGGAGGACTTGTTACTTGAATTTTTCCACCATTAAAAATTCCACGACCTCCGCCGGGTTTGAACCCGCGTACTTTGAGTCATGAGGTGTGATTTGGTTCTTCCTGGTACATCACCCTAGCAGTAATATGAAAGGTTAATCAACTCCGTCCAATGTGACTGATAAAAATGTTTTTTCTTTCTTTCTTTTTAATCTTTCATCCTTGACATGTTTCGATCTGAGAGATCATCTTCAGAAGGACATATCAATACAAGCAGAAACTATTATTACTATATTATTTCTTACTGAAACCGTCACAACAGAACAATCAATAATACGTGTAAGTAGCTCTAGGACAAACATGACAAACTCACCTTGTACAGAGGGCCACCTCAGCCCTATAAATAATAGTCTAGGGCAGCACTTCAAAATAGTAATATACTTTAGATTTGGATACAAGGAATTTTAATTCTATTTATTATTTAGGAATAATTTCAATATAATTACCTAAATTCACACATCTTACAGTTTTAAAAAGCAAGAAAATGCCATTTTTGACAAGTATCAAACAACTTTTCAATATGTAAAAAGAGAGATTACACAAGAAATTATGTTAGAAATAGCAAAACATTGAATTTCCTGCAGCCTGCTAATTTATGTCTGCGTGAGACTTCTTGTCTTCTGGTCTGTTGGAAAATTGTCTTTACAAAAANCACAGTGCTAATCTTCCAAGTGTATACAATGATATAAAATGTAAGAGTGAATATACATAAAATATAAATTACAAGAAAAGTTGAAATCCTAAAATAACCAGTTACACAGTCAGAGGTACAGTTAAAAGTTGTATATGTGATATGTATATTACTGATTGTTATGTTGTGACGGTTTCAGTAAGAAATAATATATGATACAAAACAAGATGCATTCACTAAAAACTATTACAATGTGATTGGACAATATCAATACATAAATACAATATCATCACAATGCCATGAATATAAACTCTGAGTACAGTATTATATTTAAGCATCCTGTTGCACTCTACACGATGTATGACACAAACTCCATCCTAAGTGCAACAATTTATTGTAGTTATTTTGTCTTCTTTTCTTCTACACTACATGTTTCGGTCGTAAATGGCCATCATCAGGTGTATTTCTCTCACATAGCTGTTACACTGCACGTAGTTTAAAATTTAAAAACAGCAGCTTTCTTAATTGTTCATTTCTCCGTTGTTAATAGGTCCCTATATATCAGAATCCCCTTGCTAATATTTGTCAGATATGTATAAAATCTTTGTTAATTTACATACGTCAATTTGATTTTTGAATTTTGGTATTTTTAAAATTTGATGATGGCCATTTACGGCCGAAACATGTAGTGTAGAAGAAAAGAAGACAAAAGAATTACAATAAATTGTTGTACTTAGGACGGAATTTGTGTCATACATTAACTCTGAGCCTTGAAAAACTACAGCGATGTGTATGAATAGATTAAAATATTTATAAATTATTACAATTAGTTTAGTTACAAGTGTGGTTTAAAAAGATTTTGTTAAAATTTAGAACCAATTTGGTTCGTGTCCTTCATATTGCCTCTCTTTAAATGAAGTTCTGTGTCTGCCCCCTCGTGGTCCCGTCTTTGATGAACAGGACTCTGCAAATATATTATTTCCATCATCCCGATATCAGAGTTGATAATATTTTATAATAGTTCCTAATGTGCCATATCTTTTAAAGACTAACACCTAACTTAAAATATTTCTCAGGTCAGTTCACTGATATTTTCACAAATACTAAAAAACCTGCTCATTATTTTTAGGTTTGTAAAATTATGAATAACCAAATTGCTTTCGAATGAGTTTACAAGTTTACCACTAAAAAAATATGAACCCATTATGTTGTGGTGCAATGACGAAATCCATCTGTGATACTCGAGAAAGAAGACCGTTAGAGGCTCCTTACTCACTATATTCTTACGTCACTCAAGGACTCATACCAAGCGAAGTCCTATATCTTTGTGTGTCCTGTTACTCTCGCGAAGTTCATCGGCTTCATAGTGATAACAATAAATATACCTGTTTATTGGTACGCTTCTGCCAGCAAGCATCTCCTTTAGAACTCAGATGTAGTACCCTTCTGACCTCCATCATGACAATGTTATATATGTACGCTACATAATGAGCAGGTTCCTCTGTAGCAACTATCTTTTTCTCATGCTGAATTTTAGAGCTACATTTTATTCTAGATAATTGTGTAGTTCATTCACCCGTAATAAAACCTAGAATTAAATTGCGCTCAAAGGTTACCGAAATGTTTTAACGCGCATGAAGTTCTCAAGGTTGTTGTTAGCGTCTCTTTTTTTTTTTTCAGAAGTTTCTAAACTAATTCTGAGACAAAAGGCTGAGTGGACATAATCTGAAGGCTGAGTGTGTTGTTGTTACAAGAGAATGGTACTGCTTACTGTACAAATATGATTGTTGATTATAAAGCTCTGAGACAATTATGTAAGATTTGAGGTTTTCACGGCGGTGACTATGAAGAAAGCAGTCTTCTGGGATTTGGCACCATGTATATGTGGTGTTAACCGAAGTTTCGGAGGAACGTATCGCCTCCATCTTCAGGGTAGAAGGAAAAATATAAGAAATCCGCAGGCGAAGAGACCGCGAGAACCGGCACAAGCCGAAGACAGTCTGCTTGTACCGCTTCTCACGGTCTCTTCGCCTGCGGATTTCTTATATTTTTCCTTTTACCCTGAAGATTGAGGCGATACGTTCCTCCGAAACGTCGGTTAACACCACATATACACGGTGCCAAATCCCAGAAGACTGCTTTCTTCTCTGAAACAATTGTTGATTCATTATACAAACTTTATGTTACGCGAAGTTTAACTTGTTTTATATGCGGTTGGTTCTGCTGCTTAATTTATTTGGTAGGCTAATTAGTGGCCATTTTGCACTGAATTCCCAGCGTCGAAACTAACAACCAGTCATTTATTTCGGAATGGGTTAAAATTTGAAAATGCGAAAGGAGATAAGCGAATAATATTAAAATATTTTATTGGCATACTTCCCCTCTACTGTATACTTTTAGCCAGTGCAATAATTTCGAGGTGACGTTTAATTACATTTCATGCTGAAAATAGAAACCCTTATCATCATTTTTATTGTTCCTTTCAAACGACCTCGCTGTAATGAATGTTATTAATACAATTATCATGACCAATTTGAAGGATATTTAATTATGCTGTATCAGGATTTTGGTGGAAAGCCAGAAGGAAAGAGACCTCTGGGAAGACATAGACGTAGGTGGTAGGATAATATTGTCACATGTTTGGAATCCAGAAGAGTTACTACCATGGAAACACTAGAACAGACCGTTGCATAAGGAGTAACAATAGCGATACTGTAATTCCAACAGTGAGCCATTGCGTAGGAATTGCAGAATCAACGAAGCAGCGTTTCCCCGGTGATAGACAACAGAAGGTTCATTGCATAGCAGCGGCCGAGGTTATAAAAAAGGGGTTGAAGGCATTTGCCAAGTTAGTACCCCGTGTGGAGGAGGGGTCGAATACCTCCACCGTGACCCTGCGAGTCGTAGGAGGCAACGAAAAGGGAAGTCTCAGTTCTGAGGCAATAAAATATGGTCGCGAGTCCCAAGGGACTCGGACCCGAGTAAGACTGCGCTGGCAAGGGCCAGCAGCATATACAAAAGACAGACCCGTCCTCTTGTCAGTCCTCTAGTCAGAGAAGGCGCCCCACAGAAACAAGACCGTAACTGTCAAACGGTAATAATTAATATCTAGACACCAAGACATTGACTGACTGACTGACTTTGACTTTTCCAAGTTAGTTGGAACCTAGACGCTATACGATATAGAAGAAGACAGCAAGAATACAGTTTTCAGAAAGCGGCCGCCGAAGACAGTTGAGATCCAACCACGGCCAAGGGTAGTCGAGACGTCGCATTGGAGTACTGGGCCAGAAGTCAAGTGATACAGCAAGCAATAATAATTGTAAGGTGTGTAAGTGTGAGTGTCCAATAAAGATTCGCTAAATCCGAGTCCCACGTTAAGTTATTTGTCGCGTGACATCCCCAACACGTGACAACATATTAAAATTGGTCTTAGAGAAAGGGGACGGAGTGACGTGGGCTGGAGTTATGTGCCTCGGGATAGAGACCAATAGAGGGCTCTTGTGAATAAGGCAATGAACCTTCTGGTTCCATACAATTTTGAAAACTTCTTGAGGAGATGAGCAACTAGCGGCTTCTCAAGAAGGACTGAGTTCCATGGAGTTATTAAGATAGTGAATTAACAAACACAGAAGTTACGGAGGAATTTGTTCCAATTTAACACAAGTAGACTATATATACATGTTTTAATAATATTCTTTCACAGCCTTCTAAAGGTTATGTCTAAACCAATGCCTGCCGAACGAAGAAAATATATTTCTCTCTAATCTATTATATTTTTTCAACAAAGAATGCGATTTATTCCGAGAATATAAATGGAGCAGGCCTATACGAGTATTTGAAATACAGCAAAAACTTTAAGGAGTCTAACGAAAACATATTCTTATGAAGTCATTTACGATAGATAAATCCAAATATGACTTCAAATATTTAAACAAAAAATTTAACGTGTTATAGTACAGCTTTAATACATTCTACTGTAGCACACATTTGGTAAAGATTTATATCTTAACGTTGCAGAATGAAATATCTTGCCACTCACACTCTCAAGTGACTCAAGTCCAAATGAGCACTTAGTCCCAAGTATAAACGGATCATAAAACTGGCGCATGTACGCATTTTATGTAGCAATCAATTAGAAACCAGTCGGATAGCGCAGAATAAATCACTTTAGGAAGACAGTGGCCCAAGAAAGACCGCCTCTGTGGTCTAGCGGACAGAGTTCCTGCTACAGATCCAGAGGTCCGGGTTCGATTCACGGCGCTGCCAGATTTTCTGAGAAGTAGTGGGTCTGGAACGGGATCTACTCAGCCTCGTGAGGATAATTGAGGAACTTTTTCAAGGAAATAGCGGCTCTGGTCTAGAAACCCGAGATTAACGGCCGTGGGGATTCGTTGCGCTGACCACGCAACACCCTCTATCCACTGAAGTTGGCACTAACTTCGCCGACAAGCGGCGATCGCTCGGTCGGTATAGTTCTCTTGCGGACTAAACCTACCGAGTTTGTTGGCTCAAGAAAATGTTCTTCTGCTTAAGTAGTTAAACTTCAAACTTAAGATTACATGTAACTACAGGCTTAGAAAGAGCTCCAAAAAATACGAAATTTCTGTTTTTTTAAAACCCGATATTATGTGGATAGCGAGGAGGAGTAATGAGGTAAAATACTGTAATTGTACTGTAACACGGCTACTAGACTTGGAAAATTCGATCACGAAACATACAAAGATACAAGGGCAGTTACAGACCTGGTCCATAAATGCCGAAAAGAACAAACAAAAACATACTCCCTGGCCTGTAGCTCGCAAGCGAACTATATCGACCAAGCGACCGCCTCTTGTCGGCGAAGTTAATGCCAACTTTAACGGTTAGAGGGTGTCGCGTAATCAGCGCAACGGTTCCCCACGGTCCGTAATCACGGTTTTCCTGACCGGAGCCTCTATTTCCTTGAAATAGCTCATGAATTAACCTCACGAGGCTGAGTGGACCCCGCTCTAGACCAACTACTTCTCAGAAAATGTGGTCGCTCCGGGAATCGAACCCGGGACCTCTGGATCTGTAGCCAGGAACTCTGACCACTAGACCACAGAGGCGAAGTACCTATGAAGACCACGATATGGATTTTCGTAGAACTCGAAATTGGTGTGGGGTAGTACTAGGAAAATTTTCGTCTCTTACAGACAAGCACAACGTAATATATTCGTCCCATTTAATCCTGCTTTATATCTGTCTGCTTTTGATCCTTTCTGAAGCAGACAACACGTATGTTATCGCGGCTCCAATACGTAACAGCATCGATGAAGGGTACAAATTATGAAGCTGCTCTTTACGTAATCCTTTCCGTCCTCTTGTTGTTCCTTTCATTTAGACATACGACATTCTAGTTAGCGCTCTATTTGGCCGCGCCATAGTTCAAGCGTTTAGTGGCTGGCTTCTCACAGCGGCGGCCCGGGTTCGATCCCGAGTCTGGTGAAGTGGGATTTGTGGTGGACAAAGTGGCGCTGGGGCAGGTTCTCTCCTAGTACTTCGGTTTCCCTTCCAATCTTCATTCCACCAATTGCTCCACAATCACCCTCACCTATCATCTGGGGCTGGTACAATAGGCCAGAAGTGGCTGCAGTACAAGGGACTTAGTCCCACCCCACTAGCAATTAAAAAAAAACTGTCTATTTTCGAATATACTCAGTTTAAAGTATTTTATTTCCACCTGTGAAAACCCAAGACACTCAAGACAATGTGAGTAATTTCATTCCTATAATTTCAAGTGAAGTACGCATACAGCTTTCAACACGGTAGCCTGAAAAGTGTCTATTCTAAACTCTTGTAGTATTTAAAAGACTAAGAGAACACAAGAAATTTTCACTATTTTCGAAAACATGTATGAAATAAGCTGTTTTAACATAAAATCGGAGTGCCTTTATTAAAAGACGATAGTCCAGAGTCTCTGAAGATGCATACCATTTATTACGCACAGAATTACTGGGTTTTTGGACTCTGTCCATCGTCCAGTATTGTAAAAATTAGAGGACGGATACAGATCCGATTTCCGAAATCCTGTGTTCTCTAGTTTGTAGACTACCAGACGATGGACAGAGACCAGAAACCTAATAATACTGAGTGTTACACACCATCGTCAGAACCATTTTAGAATCTACTCATTACGAAGTTTGAAACAATAACGTTATCAAAAGCGTTCACCAGTACAAAATTACTTCCACCTATCATACTTCAAAGAATTATTAGAACAAAGAATAGAAAAAAATGAAAACAAAAGTTCTGGGAAGAACGAATCACCTACTTTCTTTGATACAACAGGCACTGCATATAAAACGACGGCTCCAATAATTATGCTATTGTTGTGTGTACATTTGTTGCCGCGGTAACATTTTTACCCAGCTGTTGCCTAGCAACGGTAGGTGATACAGATACACACACACAAACTGATGAGAGGGATTTATGAAGTATGTATTTGATATGGACTCATGCGAAATGATATACAGACCAAGTTTCATAAAGATTGGTTAAGCTATTCAATGGTTGACGTGGGGAGGGACAATTCATAGACACGGAATCACAGACAGCAAGGTGATCTCATAAGCCTATTTTAATTTTTCCAAAATGAAGAAAGCAGGCTAAAGATACGCTGTTTTGACTCAAAATTAAGTACACAAAATTAAAGTTTTGGAAAATTTGTCAAAATTCGGAATCAGTATACAAGAATTAATTTGAAGAGTTAATTTTCCTCTCCATCTTCGCAGCTTTCATATGATCAGAATGAATGTCAATGGGTTGCAATCATGATGTCACATGCAGTCAAAGGAACAAGTAATATGTCAATCCTCTTCAGTGCTAAAATGGAATATCTCTTGATGGTTGTTTCAGGCATTTAAAATTAAAGATCTTACTAGATTTTCTACTGAAAGGCAACAGATGGCATTGATGATAACTTGGGTAAATCTAAACCATTATATTTTATTTCGCAATAGAAACTGTGGCGAATAAAGGAATAAGAAATCAACAATAACAAGTAAGTCATGTATTAAGCGCCGCTCTTCAAGTAAAGGAAGGAGCTATTCACATATGCAGGCGACATCAGTGACCAATAAAAAACTACTCTATATTTATTATACTGAATGCGTTTTTCAAGAGCGCCGTGAAATATATTACTGAAGACGTACATTAAAGACTTTCAGTGAAAAGAGGATGTAGGAACAGCTTCTTGAAGTGTAAGCTCCGAGGTTTTTTATAGCGTTTCAGGGTGAAATTTATGGCGACGTGAAAAGTACAAAATTTACGTTAGAGATCCAATTCACAGATTCGAAAACACTGGTGCAGTTCGGAAATTTTGCATATGTATGAAATATTGAGACTTTATTGAACAATATAACTGTTAGGTATTAGCTACTCAAAAAATTAAAAAAATAAATGTATGATGAGGAAAATAATATTTGTGTGACCGTGTAAAGTTGAT
The DNA here is from genome assembly GCF_002891405.2 of Cryptotermes secundus. NCBI lineage: Eukaryota > Metazoa > Arthropoda > Insecta > Blattodea > Kalotermitidae > Cryptotermes > Cryptotermes secundus. The sequence goes on from NW_019730110.1 coordinate 137,060, forward strand.
TATTTAAAAGTAACTTTTTTTTTTGTGGCGCTACAGCCCCAATTTGGGCCTAGGCCTACCTCCATGAAACTCTCCGTTTCACTTTGGTTTACTAGATCTTACACATACGGTAGGACTCCTTGGGCGAGTGATCAGCTCGTCTCAAGGCCTCTATCTGTAGACAAACACAGAAAATCGCACACAAACATCCATGCCCTGAGTGGGATTCGAAACCACGATCTCGGGTCCGAGCGAGCGAAGACAGTGCATGCCTTAGACCGCTCGGCTACCGTGACCGGCTAAAGTAACTTTAGTTTACTGCAAAAATAACTTTGGTAGCACACGAATCTTCCATAATTAGCTTCAATTATCTTCTGAAAAGTGGTAATAGGGTAAACTGAGGAGAATAGGGACATACATAAAAAAGTGACAAATTGTCGCTTGCTGTTTATTATTTTCATCAATTATGATAAACAGTGCTTCAATTTGATCCTTGAGCTATATAATAATAGAACTATAATTATTCTAACCAGTCACAATTTCAAGCGAGAATTATTTAAGTTGGACCATTATATCATTAGACTTGTCCCAATCCTTTTCCATGAATAGCGTCACCTTAAGGTAGGAAACGGGTCAGTAGGTCAGAATTATTTTCATTGTAAACTTATAGGTCTATCTGAATTATTCGAGACAAATAACTCCAAGTTTCTGGAGCTTTTATGCCGTCTAAGTACAACATCGTTTGCTGTTCCTTTATTAGACACTATTTTACTACATATTTCGGCCTAACTGGTCGTCGTCAGGTGTACAGTTATTGTGAGCAAGGATTCTGCTTCTCGCCTTAATGCGGGTTTATTTCCTCGTATGAGACCGCCTCTGTGGTCTAGTGGTCAGAGTTCCTCACTACAGATCCAGAGGTCCGGGTTCGATTTCCAGCGCTACAAGATTTTCTAAGAAGCAGTGAGTCTGGAGCGGAGTCCACTCAGCCTTGTGAGGATAATTGAGGAGCTATTTCAAGGAAATAGCGGCTCCGGTCTAGAAAATCGAGAGTAACGGCCGCGGGGATTCGTTGCGCTGACCACGCAACACCCTCTATCCACTAAAGTTGGCACTAACTTCGCCGACAAGCGGCGGCCGCTCGGTCGGTATAGTTCGCTTGCGGACTAAAACCGCGGGGTTTTTTTAGTTTCCTCTCGTTATTTTGGTTATGTCGGTTATGTAAAACCAGAGCCAACTACAATAGGAGGAAAGAAACCCGCATTAGAGTTAGTAGCAGAATCCTTAACCACAATCTGTACATCTGAAGATGGCTAGTTAGGCCGAAACATGTAGTGTCCAATAGAGGAGTATGAAAGAACGACGTTGCACATAGACGGCACAAAAGCTGCAAAAATTCATATGTATACTGTGCAATAAGACGCTGAAATGTAAAATAACCCTAAGGTACCAAGTTTGACAGCCCCTCAAGTAGTCAAGATATTTCTCCCTTTTCTGTGGGAAAAGAATTGCTAATTACCTGTTCGCAAGACATCCAGTATCAGAATCGTACAGAACATAAGTAACTAGGTGCGCGCGCACACACTTTATTTCTGATGAGGGCGTTTGTAAAATAATTAACAGAGATTATATTAACTAACTTGTATGTTAGTCAGCTAATCTCGTCCAGTGTTTGTGTTTCTTTCTTGGCACTACAGCCCCAGTGGGCCTAGGCCTACCTCTATTAACTTCTCCGTTCACTTTGGTTTTTCTAGATCTTACACCTCCAGTAGGACTCCTTGGGCGGGTGATCAGCTCGTCGCAAGGCCTCTACCTGTACACAAACATAGAAAAACGCACACACACAAAGTAAACATTCATGCCCTGAATGGGATTCGAACCCACGATCACAGTTTCCAAGCGAGCGAAGACAGTACATGCCTTAGACTTCTTGGCTACCGTGACCGGCCCAGTGTTTGTTACCGAATTAAATTCTGTCAGAAATTTAAAGCCGATCACGGTAGCCGAGAGGTCTAAGGCATGCACTGTCTTCTCTCGCTCGGAAATCGGGATCGTGAGTTCGAATCCCACAGAAGGCATGGATGTTTGGTATGTGTATGTGTTTATTCTATTTGTGTTGTCATGTGTTTAGGTAGAGGCCATGTGACGGGCTGATCACTCGTCCAAGGAGTCCTACCGTCGGTGATTGATCAAAATGAGAAAAATACAACCTCGACATCTTAAGATATAAGAGGAACGGTTTAAGTAAGTATTTTTTATTGCTAGTGGGGTGGGACTAAGTCCCTTGTACTGCGGCCACTTGTGGCCTATTGTACCAGCCCCAGATGATAGGTGAGGGTAATTGTGGAGCAATGGAGATTTGCAGGGGAAACGGAAGTACTCGGAGAAAACCTGCCCCAAAGCCACTTTGTCCACCACAAATCGCACTTGACCAGACCCGGGATAGAACCCGGGCCGCCGCGGTGGGAAGCCAGCGACTAACCGCTTGAGCTATGGCGCGGGTGATTAAGTAAGTAAGAAATAAATATTCTGGGACTGAAGAGAAAGAAATAGTTTAAACCGGATTATTTGAATTCTTATTGTAAAGAGGTCTTGCGAACAAAATATAGAACTAATTTTAAAGGATGACCCATTGAACTGGTGAAGTAGCTTTATGTGCAGTCTGTGCACAGAGGACAACTCGAACAGGTTGACCTGTAGGTAACAATCTGGTATTCGGGAGGTGCTCAATTCGATTCTCGACTTGGAAACTGGCAGTCTTGACTGAGGTCCTATACAGTTTTCCTCAATGGAGGTAAATGCTGGGTAAATATTTCGATTAGGCCAAAACTGCCTTATTCCAAATCATTTCCAATTCATCACTCATCAGTTGTTCACTTACTCGATGCTGTGACTGAAAGCGCCGTTAAATAAGCAACTAAAATAACAGAACAGTGAAAAGGACTTCATGCAACAGGTATATCGGCCTATTTGACGTAACGTGCATCGGCCTATTTGACATAATCTTTAGGGGCGCATCCCGCTGCGTGATCAAACTAATCTAATGGCCCTGTTTCCTCTATGCAACTCTAAGAATGTATACTCATTAAACTATTTATTAATAATTACTAGATGTTTCAACCATCTAACTGGTCATCATCAGGTGATACATTTTAACTAACATGTGGGCCTATAATTAAAATCGTTTCTGTCTGTTATCTGTGCTTAATCCATGATATGAATCATAAAAATTATAAGTTGTTATATTATAATGTAGATTAGGTAAAACTGATCCCATAAAATTGAAGTAAAATTAGGTTAAATGTAGATAAAGAGTAGAAGTGCCGGTCTCGGTAGCCGAGCGGTCTAAGGCATATACTGTCTTCGCTCGCTTGGTAACCGGGTTCGTGGGATCGAATCCCACTCAGGGCATGGATGTTTACTTTGTGTGTGTGCGTTTTTCTGTGTTTGTGTACAGGTAGAGGCCTGGCGACGAGCTGATCACCCGCCCAAGGGGTCCTACCGAATGTGTAAGATCTAGAAAAACCGAAGTGAACGGAGTTCATGGAGGTAGGCCTAGGCCCACTGGGGCTGTAGTGCCAAGGGTAAAAAAAAGGTGAAAGTTGTTCCTATGCTTAACTAATTAAGCACTACGCCATGAAAGTGTAATGGGGAGTGAATGTATAGATCCATGTTTTCTTGACCTCGGCACTAGCTGGAGGTGAACGGTCAGTTTCACGCCTCTGCCATTTTACCTCTGGAGAAAGAGCCGCCGGCACCCATTGGATAGGAAGCTGGGTGGGCTCCGGAGTCGGTCTGGACAAAGTAGAGAAGAGAAAATTCTGAACCTACCGGGACTGGAAGTCAACCCCTCGGTCGTCCATCCCGTAGCCAGTCGCTATCCCGAGTCAAAAGCGCTATAACTGTGTAGTCCGGTCTTCCTCTCGTTAGCTCAGTGTTGTTATACAGGTGACGGTTTGGAATAGATCGATGTGCTGTGGTCCTTCGCTTCTGTACGCTTGGGCTGTATAGCTTAAAGGGCAATTAGAGTAATTGACATAATGTTTATTTTTATAACTTTGTTACCTTACTGATTTATATTAATAACCCTATTTTAAATAGAAATTAAATAAAATTCGCCCTTTATTTAGATAACCATCACGATAATGTAGCTTGTAGAGCTGTTACTAAGTGATGACCATGAGATAAACGAATATACCAGACACGTTTCTGGGCAACGGCTCGGTAAACACGTTCCCTCAGTAAAGAATCTAGTCACAACAATAGATATACTGTTGGAAAAGGGGTATTTCTATGTGGTCCGTGTCGAGGAGTGATCTTGAATACAATTGGGGCAACCAAGTCAGTTCTCTACGGGTGACTGTGAAGAGAAGACTTAAGCGCGTGAAGCTGAAGAATCTCAACTGTTAAAGCCGTTGCCAGAGAACGACTGGTGAAGACACATCAAGCTGGAAAAGGCTTAGCATGTGAATTGTGGAGATTAACGGTGGCAATGCAGTCACTTGTACTTACGAGTCGTGTGTATAAGTGGTCAATAAATCCAATATCTAATCCAAACCCCATCTGTAGTCATTCATACACGTAATACTATAATTAGAGTCGAATTGATGGACAAGGAATTGGAAAGCATTAGTTGTGGTTTGGCGTGGTACAATCCTGAAATTTACCTAGAAGACCTGAGGAATACCACGAAAAACGTCAGTCATAATAACCGGTATCGCGGTCAAGATTCGAAGTGAGACTCTTCCGAATGTGAGTCAAGAGCGTTACCGCTAAGCCAACCCTCTCATTATTTGTGTATGATTTTAATTGAAACGCGAAATGTGTTGATATATTTCAATAAAACTTTCCAATATCATCTTTCCAGAAAAACCATTCGACCATTTTCGAATTGAAGAAAGCAGTCTTCTGAGATGTGGCGCTGTGTAAATATTGTGTTAATCGACGTTTCGGAGGAATGTTGGTTAACACAATATCTACACGGCGCCATATCCCAGAAAACTGCTTTCTTCATATTCACCGCTGTGAAAACCTCAAATATTACATTTTCGAGTTGTTTCACACCTAGAGAACAGTTGGACAACAGGACTGATTTCAACAGGTACTCCACAGGATGGAAAATCTCCATAAAAATATGTAAGACAAAAGAAAAAACTGGTCTATATTTGTTTTTAATGGCTCATTCAAGTTTGAAGCAGTTTATGCCCGTATCCAGTGAACTTATTACGAACAAGTTGGCACAAAGACGCCGACGGAGCAGAACACTGCTCGAGACACATGTCAAAACTCAGGACATATATCTATTAATTAGCCTACATCTTGAATTATAATCAGGAGAACTGTTGTATCCTAGCATTAAATGATTCTGGATAGGTCTATAATAGTGTTTTCAAAAGTGTGGGTCGCATACCATTGACGGTCCGAGAAACAGTAGGCCAGGAATGTGAGGACGAAAGAGGAGTTGCCAAAAAGTTCAGGCTACTGACCATTCAGAGTGCAGATCGAATATTTAAAAAATTTATATTAAGAATTTTGAACGATAGTGAAATTCAGTCAAAAGTTACACCCACATGACTTCTAAATATTATATTGTAAAATTCACATATTCATAGGTAAAGCTATCCCTGTAACAGGCCTCGGGGTCCCATAGGGTTGAGACGTCGAGGCTCCTACATTTTCTAGAAAATCGCCTCACAGATGGCGGTCAGGTTGTCAGTCTTACACGCCGGCCGCCTTTTACCCTGCAGGAAGATTCCGGGTGCTCATTTCTGTTAGAGTCTGAGTCAACCTCAGGGCAATAGCGCGGCTGGATTGATTAGGTCAATTGAAAAATCTATTGATTTAATCGAGAATCAAACCCGATCTTCCGGCTTGTAGCATAGTGCCTAAACCACCTACGCTACCGCGTGCCCCTCACATATTCATCTGTGCACAAACAAAAAGAATCTGACCTTGAATATGTAGGAGAACATCTTCAAATTCGTTCACGGACCCTTGGTGGTATACGGACCATGAGTCAGTGAAATTCTGACTTAGGACTGTAGTCCTACATTACTAGGTTAGATTTATGTTCCTGACGATGGTGACTATGAACAGTTACATCTTATGGAATGTAAGATCTTGTAGTCCAACAGAAATTAACCGATGTTTCGGAATAATATACTGTTTCCATCTTCATTGTCGAAGAGTAAGTCAAGCAAGAAAACAGGCAAGAAGCAAGCATAGAACAGAAAGCATGTGACGTCACATCTCAGAATATGACACTCTGCTTACATTTCTCATTACCGAACTTTTTATTACTGTACCATATAAATTCAGTGTGTAAGTACTGCATTTCAGAGGTAAGGATTTAATCACAAATGACTTAAAATGCAACTCCATTTAAAAGTAAATTTTTGGAAAAGACAACCCCTAGATTCACATGCGGGTTGCCCCACACACATCAACCCTCTCAGTGTGCCTAGAATTAAAAATCTCTAACGAACTGCCCTTTCCTTTAATTATAACAAGAATAGAAGATGTTAATTTAGAGATGTCGCTTGAATATTGTTGGCCAACCATAACATTAGCTTATAGAAAGTATATTCTGATTACTGATTAAACAAATAAATAAAAAAGAATTGTTCGAGATTATTGCAATTATAAAACACTGTGGCTTTAGTTCGCAAGCGAACTATACCGACCGAGCGACCGCCGCCTATCGGCGAAGTTGGTGCCAACTTTAGCAGATAGAGGGTGTCACGTGGTTAGCGCAACAAATCCATACGGCCGTTAATTTCGGTTTTATAGACCGGCGCCGTTATTTCCTTGAAATAGCTCCTCAATTATCCTCACGAAGTTCAGTGGACCCCGTTCCAGAACCACAGTTTCTTAGAAAATCTTGTAGAGTCAGAAATCGAACCCGGGACATCTGGATCTGTAGCCAGGAACTCTGTTATTGCAATTATAGAGGCAATAATTCACTGAGCAGTTATCAATATGTCTTACACAAGATATTTCTGTTTAAAAATTGTAAACGATATTTAATTTAATAAATAAATAAATATTATACATAAATGTTTAGTGTGAATATCAAATCTAATTCCACTGGATTATCAGTAACACTCTAGACTCGTATTCTGTTAAGAACTCGATTCGAATTTCAGCTAAGACACCAATTTTACTAAAAACTTTTGTGGTTTACCTCAGTCATTCCGACGAACGTCACGGTGCTACCTCTAATTAGGACACTGCTAATTTCTTCTGTTTTTTTCCCTTTCGAACTACAGCCCCAGTGGGCCTAGGCCTACCTCCATGAACTTCTCCGTTCACTTCGGTTTTTCTAGATCTTACACATTCGGTAGGACTCCTTGGGCGGGTGATCAGCTCGTCGCAAGGCCTCTACCTGTNGCTCGCTTGGAACCCGGGATCATGGGTTCGAATCCCACTCAGGGCATGAATGTTTAGTTTGTGTGAGTTTTTCTTTGTCATGTACAAGTAGAGGCCTTGCGACGAGCTGATCACCCGCCCAAGGAGTCCTACCGAATAGAGGTTGTGGCGTGGTCAGCGCAACGGATCCCCAAGGCCGTTAATTTCGGCTTTCTATACCGGAATTAAGTGATCTTGTTAGCACGCGGGATCAGTGACCAGAATACCATGACCTCCACATAAACTTCAGATTTGACAAGTACTTGAAATTCAGCACAATAATGGGCATAGTATCTAGCGGACTCTACACAAATTGACCTTCAAATTTAGAGTTTAATGTAACTAAACTAACTTCATGCAGCTGAGCCCTTGTTGAGAAGCGGCTAATTATGTAGCTACTCAAGAACTTCCCAGCATTTTATGGAACCCGAAGGTTCATTACCGTGTTCACAAGAGCCCTCCACTAGTCTCTATCCTGATCCAGATCAATCCAATCCACATCATCCCATCCTGTCTCTCTAAGATCCATCTTAATATTGTCCACTCACCTACGTCTTGATCTTCCTAGTGGTTTCTTTCTTTCTGGCCCTCCCACTAATATCCTATATCTTCTCCCCATTCGTGCTACATGCCCTTACCATCTTATCCTCCTTAACTTGATCATTCCAATTATATTTGGCGAAGAATACAATGGAGTTAAATATAAAAGAAAAAATTGCAAGAAGCATAAAATGGTACACTGTTGTGTGAACACAAAATGAAATAGTATTTTGAAAGAGTAATTACCTTATTACCGTGTAATATGTTTTAATCTTGGTCACGCTTGATATAGCATACGGTCAATGATGGAATCCACATTGAGATATTGTTTTCACATTCATCGGTATATATAACCTTTTCTGACTAATTTTTAAAAAATTAATTTGTGATTGAATATGGCACATTTATTCATCATGGCTTATGATTAAATGAAAAAAATTGGTTTAAAGTAAAAGATTTATGACCATAGCAATCTATTTGCAAAACAAAGAAAAATTTACCTGTTAAAATCTCTTCCAATATTCAAAGTCAGTAACAGCTTAGAGGATTTACAAACATCAATAAAGAAACGGCCATAAATTTTCACTGTAACAAACTAACCTTGACATGAATGATTTATATTTATCCCTTATTTGCAAGCTCTTGTTCCGGTTTCAAACTGTCGGTGCTTAGCTATAAATTAACTCACAAGTTGCAGTTGATACAGCCAAAACGCAATGAAATTCTCCCCCTTTTCCTCCCCTAGAGTGTCTGCTTTCCTCTTACTCACCTTTCTCCTTCTTTATTCTCTTCCTTTGTCTCTTTTCTTTCCTTGTTTACAAATTTGTTGCCGTCTGAAGATAATTGTAAATAAGCCTTGACTGTATAGCTGGAGCATTTCCTACACTGGTTCACTCTGGCGATAGATTCGCACAACACTGAAAATCATAGGAAAGTCTTTGAAAACAAGGAACAAAATATAATAAAAAAATTCTTGAGTTAAAGGGGCGTTGCTATGACAACCTCTTTCAACCAATGGCAGTGGTTTGGAAACAGCAAGGGACCGACCCTAGAAAACTCAAGGATATCGTTTCCAAGGCAACAAGTTTAACCCTCCATAAAATTTTCCCCCCTCCTCCTTGCTTTGCTTTACCCCTCACTTGAGACTTTGATCACCACTTGATTTAGAGCATTTGATTGGTTAAGACAGTCGAGAAGGTTGCTGCGAGTAAATACTTAGACAGACGTTGTACAGAAGGTTCCATGAAAATAATGTACTAGGATATTTTGTAAGGTTATAATGCGCACACTGTTTATTTCAGTCCGTTGGTATAAGGAGTGAGCATTTGTAGTTTTCGCGACATGTTGGCATTACTGAAAGGCTAATGGAGATGGCGAAATAGACGTAATTATTATTTCAAGTTTTTGTTTTGTCTAAGGATTAAAGCGTTTACGTTACAGATGACACAGGATGTTATGGAAGATGCAAACAATGTACACTAATATTGATCCAGTTGTTGGGGAGAATACAATCAGAATATTGGGAGAAATACATATATATAATATAATATTAATACAAGATGAGGTGGGAATAATGTAGCACGAACTGGGGAGAAGATGAATGCATATAGGATATTGGTGGCAAAGCCAGAAGGAAAGAGACCACTGGGAAGACCAAGGAGTAGGTGGGTGTTCAATAATAAAATGGATCTTAGAGAGATAGAATGGGATGATATGGATTGGACTGATCTGGCTCACGATAGGGACCAGTGGAGGGCTCTTGTGAACACAGTAATGAACCTTCGGGTTCCATAAAATGCTAGGAAACCCTTGAGGACCTGTAGAATTGGCGGCTCCTCAAGAAAAGCTCAGCTCCAGGAGTGAGTGATTAAACTAATCCAAGCGAAAGATGAACCCTTGTATTGAATTAAATAGGAACTACACTGAAGAATGCAGTTATCTGGAATATTGGGTCGTGTAGATCTTGAGTGAACCGACGTTTCGGAGGAACGTATCGCCTCCTCCTTCATGGTAGAAAAATCCGCGAGCAGGTGGCTACCCTGAAGATGGAGGCTATGCGTTTCAGTCTGCAACCATCTGCTCAAGCTGTTTACTCGCTCCGGAATTTTCTACCCTGAAGATGGAAGCGATACGTGCCAGCCTGCAGCCACCTGCTCACGCTGGTTCCTCGTTCGCGAAATTATTTACTCTGAAGATGGGGGCGGTACGTTCATCCGAAACGTCGGTTCACACAAGATCTACACGGCGCCATATCTCAGAAGACGGCATTCTTCATAGTCACCTCCGTGAAAACCGCAAATCTTACACAGGACCCACACTGATTTGCCGTGAGTCTATTCAGGCAGTCAGGTATATTATTAATCGCGATCTATGCAGTCGGAAGTCGGGCTGGATCACAGGACGTTATTCCAAAAGAAGCTTTCAGTTTAGAGTGACCTTGGGTTTCAGAACGATGGCATTGTTTGCATGGACAGAAAATGGATTTGTTTTGCATTATGCTGAAGGCGAACACAGTTGGAAGGTGAAGAGTTCTATCTCCTGGGACATAACGCCGTGTATTCCGTTGAAAGTCAGCAGACGTTTCGTGGGAACGTATCACAGGTGGCAATAGAGTTCTTACTTTCCATCTGTTTTTACGCTGGATTCCTCCTCGGCTTGCAAAACCATATGCCCCTCGGAGCATAGGAGCTAGAGTGGGCCCCAGAGCCGGTCTGGACCCCGCGAGGAAGAGAAAATTTTTGAAACCACCGGGACTGGAACAGTGACCCCTCCGTCGTCCAGCCCGTAGCCAGTCGCTATACCGACTACGCTATCCCGGTTCCATATCCACTGGGTACCGGAGGCAATTTCCTTGGTCTATAGCTACCAGGACGTAAAGCCCTTCCGCATATATCTTCTTGGCGTGTTGCTTAATTAAGCACAGGGAGGACTTTATATTTACATCAATACATATTGGTGTCTCCACTTTATCGTGGTAAGGGGGTTTGAGTATGCCAAGGACCCTGAGAGCTATACCAGCGGTAGCGTAGCTACTGGCAGGGCCTCCCTTGCTGGACAGGTCAAAGGGTAGGCATCAGACGAAGAGAGACACCAAAAACTGTAGCAACAGGCGTGACCAGAGTGGTTTGAACGGCTGTTGTACTGCGATGTGGAAAGCAAATGGAAAAACTACCACATTATCAATTTTCCTGGATAGTCTCTTCCCAAAAACAGAGATACCATGTATGCGACCAGAAGACGAGGAAAAAGACGTAAGAAGATGCTGGATGACCTTGGGGACAGAAGAGGATATTCTCATTTGAAGGAGAAAGCTCTAGATCGCATTAAGTGGAGGAACTGTTTTGGAAGAGACTGTGGACCTGTCNATTGGATTTTTCTCAATTGATCAAATCCTTCCAGCCGTATTATGTACCTGGGGTCGAATTAGACTCTAACAGAAATAAGTACCAGGAATTAATTAAATAATTTTCCTGGGGAGTAAAGCACGGCCGTCGCGTAGGGCTGACAACCTTACCGCCATCTTTGAGCCGATTGTCTAGATAATGTGGGACCCTCAGCGTCTCACAACCCTATGGGCCTTCAAGGCCTGTTACAAGGATAACTTTACTTACTTACATATATAGGTACCTTTATACTGAAGAGTCTGTTTATAATTTATTAAGTCTTATAATTTTAATGTAGTCCCAGAGATAGGTCCCCTGGGTATGGGAAGGTGTGAGCTCCCACGTTTAAATGTAACGAAAAGAAAGTGAAAACTGAATTGATTCTTTAGTACCAATGCAATGGCTGCAGGCAATAACAATTTACTTACGTTAAAGGACACCAAACGAGAAATCCTATGTGAGAATCCTTGAATTATTCAAAGGACACTGTTGGATATGAATTGAATTAAGTTTCTTAACATCGTACAGTGTAACAGAAATAATCCAATATAGCGTAATTTATAGACTGCTACACATCTGCAAAATTAATCAGAAAGTGCTGTAAGATTATTCTAAGCATTTAACTGAAAAATATCAAAAGATGAAAGAATGTGGAAAAAGTATCTTTCGCAATTCTAACAATTCTTTATGAAATATATCCTGACACTGATATATTTAACGTTTGTCAGAATCTATTTAAAATTCTATATAAGTTTATCTTATATAAGAGTTATTTTAAATTTACAGTTTTCTGAAGAGCGCTCGCATTGCGAATCAGTGCTTGAGTTGGTGCGCTGTATTCCAGGCACGATAAGCATTATGGGGGAACAGATCGTGCGGCGCAAGGAGAGCTTAGAGAGAACGGCCTTTACTCGCGGTGAATGCTTAATTATTTCTTAAGTGAGAGGCGTTAGTGAGCTTGGTGACTCTTTTAAAAGGAAAAAACCTTAAATACATTTGCAAGAAGCAGAAAAGTCTTCGTGACAACAAATACCGCAGATTTTTTTTTTGTTCAAAACACTTGCGTCGCGTAAACAAACGTATAAATTTATACAAAGTTACAGAAGTAAACATTTCCATTTTTCTCTCAAAATAATATTTATTTCTTATTGAAATACATCGGCTTAATAAAGTTGCTTATTTTTAATATCTAATTAAGTAACTAACGTTCAATACCCTGGGCACAAAAAATGTTAGGCAGGCTAAGGGAATGGTAGCCGGTCACGGTAGCCGAGCGGTATAAGACACGCACTGTCTTCGCTCGCTCGGAAGCCGGAATCGTAAGTTCGAATCCCACTCAGGGCATGGATGTTTGCGTGCGTTTTTGTGTGTTTGCCCATAGGTAGAGGCCTTGCGACGAGCTGATCACTCGCCCAAGGAGTCCTACCGTATGTAGATCTAGTAAACCGAAGTGAAACGGAGAGTTTCATGGAGGTAGGCCTAGGCCTAAATTGGGGCTGTAGCGCCACAGGTAAAAAAAAAAGGGAATGGTAAAATTCAAAGTGAAAGTCATTTGCGACTGACGGTCAGTCAGTCATTAAGTCTTGGTGTCAAGCCCCATCTGGGACTCATGATCAGATATTTATTAGTGTTTGACACTTACGGTCTTGTTTTTTGGGGCGCCCTTTCTGGCAAGAGGACGGGTCTGTCTTTTGCATATACTGCAGGCTCTTGCCAGCGCAGTCTTTCTCGGGTCCGAGTCCCTTGCGACTCGCGACCATATTTAAAAGTAAAATTGTCCCTGTGCTTAACTAATTAAGCACTACGCCATGAAAGCATATGGGGGGAGTGGATACATAAATCCACATTTTCTTGACCTCGGCACTAGCTGGAGGTGTGGTCAGCTTCATGTCCCTGCCGCTTTACCCCCGGGGAAGGAGCTCGCGTTACCCATTGAATAGGAGGTTTGGTGGACCCCAGAGCCGGTATGGATGACGTGGAGAAGAGGAAATTCTTCACCCTACTGGAACTCGAACTCCGAACCCTCGGTCGTCTAGCCTGTAGCTAGTCGCTATATCGACTACACTATCCTGGAGAAAATAAAAAGAATAGGAAAGGAAGGAGAGGGGGAGAAGGAAGCAGAATAAAAGATTAAGATAAGAAAGGAAACGAGGTAGTAAAGGTAAGGAAGGAATACTGTCCCTGTGCTTCATTAGTTAAGCATTATGCCATGAAGACATGTGTGGGAGTGGAGGTACACTCCATTATTCTTGACCTAGATGGAGGGCAGTGGCCAGCTTTACGCTCCGACAGCTTTACCTCCGAGGAAATTGCCCCCGGTACCCATTGGATGCGAGGCTGGATTGGCCATGAAGAAGGTCTCGAAGCTGTGGAGAAGAAAATAGTCTTGCACACTCGGGAATTGTACTCAGGCCGAATGAATCAATCCAAGCCTTACGCATAAGAGGCATATTCTTCGGAGGTAAACTACTAGTCGGCTATTTTAAATAATAAAACTAGCAATTAATTTGATAGTGGTGGAAGCAAAATTTAAGCACAAGTTCTCCCATTGGACACGATAGTAAGCCAGCTTATTCCGCTTTCCACCCCCACAATATATCACTTTGTGCGATCAAGTCATGAAAATACATTGATGAATGGAGTTGTAGCTCTACATATTTTTAACCTCGGCACTAGATGGAAGTGAGTGGTCAGCTTCATAAACTCTCCAATTTATAGCCGAGGAAACAGCCCCCATATCCAGAGGACAAGAGGCTGGGTGTTCGTCTGTGCAGGCCTGGATAATACGAAAAAGAAAATAAATCTAGCCTCTACTGAGAATCGAAACCAGGTTCTCCAGTTGTCCAACCCCACTATACCGACTGAGGCATCCCGGATCCAAATATTTCCATAAAATCCATTTTAATGTTTTCACCCCGTCTTTTCGATATTATAAGTAGAGGCTTAACAAGAGGGTTTCCCATAAAATTTCTGTATTAATTTCTTATCTCCTCTGTAGTATCTACAAACTCATTCCATTGTACCTTCCCAAATTTCACTATCTTACATATACGAAGTGACCTCTGCCTGTCAGAATGTGTCACGTTATGTAATGGTCTAAATTAAGTTGCTACTTCAATAGCATTAACTGCATCACATATTTGGATACAGTTCTGTATGTTGTAACATCTTTCAGAGCATAAAACACGAAGAGGCTCCTGTGTGCCAACAAGTTCACCCTACAAGTTGTACTTGAAAAGCAAAGTAAAATTCTTTGGCCAGAAGCCCATTGTCGCAACAGCACACAATACCCGCCCTGGATACTAAATATGTCAACTGTAGGATGGGAGTTGACTAGAAAGATTGAATTAGTTTTAAACGGTCACAGAGGTGGCTCCAGTTCGGTCTAAACATCAGTGACATTTTCATCATGTCAATGGCAAAACACTCGTAACATTTTTACCACAACAAAAATAGGCCTACTTTAACATTAATCAATCAATGTAAAACAGAGTACACAGTTGTGACTAGAACACAAACAGATAAATAATGACACTGTATTGTTGGAGGTTAAATCCATCAATATAAAAGATTTCCATCGAATTCTGATCTACAGCAATTTATAAATTTATAATAATAGAAGGATTTCTGAGAAGAACTGATCGCTTACTTCTGTTTGACATAACACACCGCCTTGAAAACAAAAAAAATAAGAAAGACAAATAAACACACAGACATCAAGGCGAGATCATAAGACTAAAAATTAATGGGGGCACAAACACACAAACAGTAAGTGTATCTCATAATAGACAGAAGAAATTCTGGGAGGAACTAATCACCTAATATCCTGTGATAAGAAACGGATCGCATGAAAATCAAATAATTAGGAATAATTAGGGAGGATATAAAAAACAAGGTGATCTCATAAGCCTTAATTAACTAACTTCATGGAGCTGAGCCCTTCTTGAGAAACCGCCGATTGTGCAGCTACTCAAGAACTTCAAAAAATTTTTTGGAACACAAAGGTTCATTACCGTATTCACAAGAGCCCTTCACCGGTCCCTATCCTGAGTCAGATGATCCAGGCCATACCGTCCCATCCTTTCTTTCTAAGATCCATTTTAATATTGTTCACCTACCTACGCCTTTGTCTTCATTATGGCCTCTTTCCTTCTGGCTTTCCCACTAATATCCTACATCCATTCCTCTTCTCCCCATTCGTGCTACATGTCATTCCCATCTTATCCTCCTTGACTTGATCTCTCTAATTGATGATGAAAACAATTTATGAAGCTCCTCATTATGCAGTGTTCTCATCAGCCTCAAAAAAGCGGGATGCTTGGGTAGATGGACAGACACGAAGGGATAACACACAGACAGCATGGCGATCGCAAGGACCTCCTTTTATTTCTAAAAACAAAGAAAACAGACTGAAAACTAAGCTACGGGTAGGACGATGGAAGAATCGGGGTTCCTTTTCCCCCCAGAGGCAGATATTTTTGTTTTCTCCACAGGATCCAGACCTGTTCTGGGGCCCACCCACTCTACCCAGTGGGTTCCATATACCGGGACATGAAGCCGACCCCTCAAATACATCTAGCGGCGAAATTAAGAAGTGGAGTTATACTTCAAGTTCTCTCATTCATAACAGTGGTTTGGTAATTAACACTTGACAACCTGAGTGTTAGGTCTATTTAACAAAAATATTTTTTTCCTTGGCACTAGAGCCCCAGTGGGCCTAGGCCTACCTCTATGAACTTCTCCGTTCACTTCGGTTTTTCTAGATCTTACACATTCAGTAGGACTACTTGGGCGGGTGATCAGCTCGTCGCAAGGCCTCTACCTGTACACAAACACAGAAAAATTCACACAAACAAACTAAACATCCATGCCCTGAGTGGGATTCGAACCCACGATCGAGGTTTCCAAGCGAGCAAAGACAGTACGTGCCTTAGACCGCTCGGCTACCGTGACCGGCTTATCAAAAATATATTATGTACCATATTCTGTACGCTATTATCACTGTAACATGGATGTACATTGATCTGATGAAACACCACAGGTAACTTGAAATATGACGTGAAATGTAGGAGAAGTATTTTCCGTTCACAGTTCCAACTATCATAATTATTCAGAACAGAACTTTTTGTAGCGTCGATAGGTTAAATTAATCTCGGGAACAGTTTCGCTTTTAACGCGAATCTCGTCATCTAAGTTGTCTCTTTCCTGCTAGACCTTCCGACTAAATTTCTTAACATTTCTTATCTCAACCAAACTTGCGTCATACAGTATTTGAATCCTCTCGTCCTTCTTGTTCTGGTATAGGTGATATTCGTGTACATGAAGAATCTATACGAATGAAAGTCATCGCAGTCTTTTCAGACCCAAAGCACCAGGAAGAAATTTTCTCTTCCTAGTCATCCTTATTATCTTATTTATCGTTTTTACCCAAATTTTTATTAAAAAAAAATTAGGCTTAAGTCATCGTCATGCTATTTGTGTGTTTCTGTATCCTAACATGTTAACTTTTGAATTGTTAAATCAGTCTTTATGGAACGTGGTATGTATAACACGGCACGTGAGCTCAACTCAATGGCGTAATTCATAAACTCCTCCCATGTCTACAAATGTATCCCTCTATCGTTGTTAGGCAACGGTTAGGTAAAAACGTTACAGCGGATACGAATACATGGACAACAATGGGCAAAATGTTGGATGCGTAATTTTCTATGCGGTCCGTGTCTTGTCAAAGAAACGTAGTCGATAAGTTCTTCCCAGAACTTCTTTTATTTCTATTCTTTTCATGTTTCCTTGTATTTTCAGTTGAATTATCAACGGGTGGTACTCTAGTCTTTTCTAATATTATACCTTGGCCGGTGGGATCGAATCCAAATCATTCCTCACAATAATTTTATTATTATTAATATCTAGGAGAGCACGCGGTAGCGTAGTTGGTTGAGGCACTATGCTACAAGCCGGAAGGTCGCGGGTTCAAGTCCGATGAGGTAATTGGATTTTTTTTCAACTGACCTAATCCTTCCATCAGCACTATATCCTTGGGGTCGAATCAGCCTCTAACAGAAATGAGTACCAGGAATTAATTAAATAATTTTCCTGGGGAGTAAAGCGCGGCCGGCGCTTAAGACTGACAACCTTACCGCCATCTTTGAGCCGACTGTCTAGATAATGTGGGACCCTCAACGTCTCACAACCCTATGGGCCTTCACGGCCTGGTACAGGGATAGCTTTACTTACTTTTTAATTCATTTTTAGCTCCACGACGATTCAATAATCTGGCTCAGGATAGGGACCACTGGAGGGCTCTTGTGAATACGGTAATGAACATTCGGGTTCCATAATATGTTGGGAAGTCCTTGAGTAGTTGGGCGACTGGCAGCTCCTGAAGAAGGGCTCAATGGCATGTAGTTATGATTATTTAATCAATGAAGCTTACCTTAAACTATCCTTTTGGTGGAATTTTTTATTAACTGTTGATTGTCTGGTATCACATATCTAGACCTCGGAACAGAAAGAAGATTAGTTCTGTCGGTAAATTTAAAAGAGTAACGCTTGGATTGTTTATCACAAAAAAACATACCAGAGTTCTAGCTACTTGTATGTCACTGGTCTTTTACTAGTATAAAAACACAAAACAGATTGGTCTACGGGGAAAACTGATTCCACGTATAGTTGACTTTGCGTTTATACACCTCATTCTCGAAATCAAGCGCTGGGTGGATATTTTCCGGTTTCACAACATACTCATTAAATTAACAAGGTACATTAATACATGAGATTTTAATTAAATGAAGGTTTGTTTAGGCAGGAATGAAAGAAATGATGATAAAAGGTAGAGCTATCCCTGTAACAGGCTGTGGAGGCCCATCGGGTTGTGAGAGGTTGAGGCTCCCACATTTTCTGGATAATCGGCTCAGAGATGGCGGTAAGGTTGTCAGCCTTACGCGCCGGCCGCGCTTTACCCCCTCCAGGAAGATTCCTGGTACTCATTTGTGTTAGAGGCTGAGTCGACGCCAGGTTCCATAGTGCGGCTGGAAGGATTAGGTCAATTGAAGGAACCAGTGGCCTCATCGGGAATAGAAACCTCGACCTTCCGGCTTGTAGAATAGTGCCTCAACCAACTACGCTACCTCGTGGTCCTTCCATTTTATGTATCTGAAATTAATTGACACTTCCTTTCAATGTTATTTGTCAAATAAGACAGACACATTTAAAACCCTTCAAATTTAGTGAATAGACAAATCTAAATTTCGCCGCAATCCTGACGCTTGAAGAAGTGGGGATTTTCTCCTGCGAATGAGATTACTGCACAATCCTGGAATAAAAAAATATGTGCCAAATTTTGTCAGGTTTTCACTGTTAGGACCTACTGCGCAGACGCGCATATTAGCACATGGGCGTTAATTAAGCGAGTCAACACAAGTCCAAGTTGTGGCATTTTGTGAAAACTTTGAGATGCATAAAAATCGAATCTGATTATTCGATTATTCGCTTATTTGAACAGATGTTTTCAACTGCCTAGCTTATGTAGCACAGAGGACTAATATTATTTACACGTATGTATCACGAGTTGCTAGATACTATTCCAAATAAAGTTATCGTGGCCTAATTTAAAGTAACGATAGCTCAGTCGGTATTGCGATTGACTGCGACCTGGGCGACCGAGGGTTCGAAGTTAAGAGTTCCGGTAGGGTTAAGAATTTTCCCTTATCCACGTCGTCCAGACCGGCTGTGGGGCCCAACTAGCCTCTGTTCAATGTGTATGGGGGCTCTTTCCCCAGGAGTAAAGCGGCCCTACGGGCTGGACGACCAACAGGTCGGAGTTCGAGTCCGGGTAGGGTCAAGAATTTTCTTTACTCCGCGTAGTCCAAACCGGCTCTGGGGTCTACCCAATCTCCTATAAAATGGGTACCAGGGGCTCTTTCCCCGGGAGTAAAGCGGCCGGGGAGTGAAGCTGACCTCTCATCTCTAACTAGTGCTGAGGTCAAGAAAATCTGGAGCTATACATCCACTCGCCTATACACCTTCATGGGATAGTGCTTAAATAGTTAAACACAAGGACAACTTTACCTTCGTATCAATATCATTGGTAAAAGAGCCATTTTGGAACCATAGCCTTCCTTAGAAATTGTGCCAGGTTCAATCCGGTTTTCATTTCTTCAGATTTCACAACAATAATCTTTTATACAACAAGGTCATGAGGCTTGCATAAACTTCCCAACCTGGAGGACCAGGTATCTGTATTTATATCCCCCAGTGACAGGGTGCCAAAGTTATACCCCCCCGGCACCGAGTTCTCATTTCGTCGCCTCCAACGACTCACAAGGCTGCGGTGATATATTCTAACAAGATAGAACACGAGATAATTTAAGATAATTACTATCGCAAAATTAACCTGCAGGGATTGAAGTAGATATTGTAAGAATATTGTCACCTGTCTGGGGTTCCTTGTCAAATAATCGTTGATTTTAGATTTGATGATTAGATTTGTTTGACGTTACTAACACAATTACACTCGCTTATAATAATTCACACATTCAAGTATTTCTGGTTGCCGAATCCCTCACTGTTGTCTGTACTTCACTTCTGTGACAGATTTTTGGCTTCTGCCTTCTGAACTCTGCATACGAATGCGCTCCGTTTCATATCTGCTTGGCGTACCGACTAGGGAACACCATGTCGAACAGTTCATCCCTCGGTTGTCATGAACACGACCGATCTGTTGCTGTGAGAATAATCGTTTACCTAGCCGTTGTCATAAAAACGTGTTTACAATTGTCACCTAGGCAACGATGCATTCACTGCTCTTATTGTAGCAGAAACGTGCCTACTGAGCCGCTGTCTAGCAATGGACGCCCGCTCTGACTTCGATATTCCGGCTTTTAGACAGCACGTCGCAATGTAATAAAAATAACAGGTCGCTTGTCCGAAGTTTAAGCCCAGGGCCGCCCAAATAAAAGCGAACACGACAATCGGCAACTGTGAATTTGATGAGGCATTAACCATAGAGTATAGAAATCCCAGCTAATTCACTAGTCCCTCAAACAACATTGTCCGAAAAGATCAAGCGTTACTTTTTTTTTCAAATGTCTTTTAACAACTGCCCACCTGCGTGAAACAACTCTTGTGGTTGCATTAACAACGGCGCCAAAAATTCGAAAAAAAGCACGCATGACATTTAAAGCAAAGTTAAAGGGAAGATTTGTGAGTACTGTTTGCTCACCACTGAAGATACCGGTAATAGTGTGCAAGAGTGGCGTATTACGAATTCCGTGCCCTCATTACAGCGTGTGTCCAACACCGCCCGCTTTCGCCATCTTGTCTTTGTTTTTATATTCTCTGTCGTGTAATAAAAATTAAGTGAAAAAAATAACGCAGTAAATATTTATTTAAAGCAACAAACAATATAATTATATTTACTTAAGATTTAGAGGAAGAAGAACTAAGACAGGATCTCTTAATCTGGTTAACAAACTTATTTTTCATTCATGACCGCCTCTGTGGTCTAGTGGTCAGAGTTCCTGGCTACAGATCCAGGGATCCCGGTTCGATTCCCGACGCTGCACTAGTTTCCGAGCAGTAGTGGGTCTCGAACGAGGTCCACTCAGCCTCATGTGGATAATTAAGAAGCTATTTCAAGGAAATTGCGGCTCCTGTCTAGGAAACCGAAATTAACGGCCGTGTGGATTTGTTACGCTGATCACGCGACACCCTCTATCCGCTAAAGTTGATATCAACTTCACCGACAAGCGGCGGTCGCTCAGTCGGTATAGTTCGCTTGCGGACTAAAGCCACGGAGTTTGTTTTTGTTTGTTTGTTAAACGTATTCCTTGCCACTCTGCGAGGGCGCGTACGCACTTTATGGCTAGAGCATACAGACTCCAGACATGAAGAGTAACTGTAAATTGTACTGAATACGCTACCGCGAAACTAGATAAGGGGTTATCCCTTGAGCAAGTAAGCAAATTGTTTATTTAACGACGCTGATTGTATCGGGATTATATAGCATCAAGATTGTCCTCTAGTTTGTGGGTTCAGCGGGGTCTAAAAATCCTTATCCCAAAAATAACGCTTTGCGAAGATTGCAGACAGGTCTTTGGACATTGAAGGATTATTTGAATAAGAAATATAGATAAGATTTAAGTGGTGAGACCTGTATGGAAGATATCATTTGAGACGCTTCGGCGTAGGGAGTTAATATTAAAATGGATCCTATTCATGGAATAGGCGCCAGGATAGTGTAGTCGGTATAGCTACTGGCTACGGGCTGGAAGGTAGAGAATTCGGAGTTCGAGTCCCGGTAGGGTCAGAAATTTTCTGTTCTCCACGTCGCCCAGACAGGCTCTGGGTTTCACCCAACCTCCTATCCATTGGGTACCAGGGGCTCTTTCCCTGGGGGTGAAGGGGCTGGGGCGTGAAGCTGACCAACTAGTGCCGAAGTCAAGATAATGGGGATCTATACATCCACTCCTCAATACGCCTTCATGGCGTAGTGCTTAATTAGTTAAGCACAGAGACAGTTTTACCATATGCATGGAGATATAATTCCGACATGATATACCGCTCAACGGGACGCACGGTAGTGTAGCAGGTTGAGGCACTATGCTACAGTCCGGAAAGTCGCGGGTTCAAGTCCCGATGAGGTCATTGGATTTTTTCAATAGACCTAATCCTTTCAGCCGCACTATGGCCCTGGGGTCGACTCAGCCTCTAACAGAAATGAGTACCAGGAATTAATTAATTAATTTTCCTGGGCAGTAAAGCGCCGCCGGTGCATAAGGCTGACAACCTCACCGCCATCTTTGAGCCGATTGTCTAGATAATGTGGGACCTCAAGTCTCACAACCCTATGGGCCTTCAAGGCCTGGTACAGGGATATCTTTTTTTTTTTATATATCGCTCACACTGCAACATGACGAATGCTGATGTCAAATATCAGTGTTGTGTCTTATATGCTGATAGTTGTGTCTGTTCGGTTTAGAACTTAGTTGGGGTCGCGTATAATTTTACAAAGAAGGCGAGCCGCCCGCAAATACGGAGTGGACGGCACAGTAGTTTAGGCACAGGCTTAGCCACGCAGCGGAATTTTTGTATATAATCCATTCGTAGAGGGAAAAAGGAACTGACAAATAATTGTTCCTCAAGCAGCGATAATGGTTCAAAAGAGCCAGAGGCGGCTCACAAGGCACAGTTTGACGAATTTGCCTCTGAGTTTAAGTTCTTAAAAGGGTCTTGTCGTATTGTCTGTTGCGCTGTACATCTCTCGCGTACATCCTGCCTTATACAAATCGGATGCAAAAGAGAGTCGACTAGATTAATCTGGCTTGGCATATGATCCGTTTACTTTGCACAAAAGAGGGGGGTCTTTCTGTCAGCTACTCAAGGATGGTTATTTGGGAAAGTCTCGAATCTGAGACAGTAAAATATGGTCATGAGTCCCGCGGGACTCGAGAATGACTGCGCTGGTGGGAACCAGCAGCAATTGTAAACGGCAGACCTTTCCCATCGTCAGAGAGGGCGCCCCACATCAACAAACAATAATAATCTGGTCTTGGGCCCAAGATTGGGGCTTGACACCAAGAAAGAACGGCCGGCTGACCGTGTCATAACGTAACTTGACTTTGACTTGAAAAGTTGCAGTTGTAAGAAATGAGAAGCTGGTAACTGAGGTTGGGAACAGCTCTGAAATCCAGAGAAATGGAAGGTTCACCGTTGAAGCCGATACCAAACAACGGCTATTGAAGACTAAGAAGACTTTGTGTGTGTTTTAATTACAGCGACCTTTGGAGTGTGTAACTCGGTGAGGCTGTCGTAGTTATTTGTAGTTACAAATTGCTTGAGAGTCCAATGAATATGATTCCCAATCCAAACCCCCTCTATAGCCGCGTTTACCGTGTGATAATATGAATATATATTCGTCGCGAAATACCGAAGAACTGCATGAAACGTAAAACAGAATGACGATAGTAAGGCACATTTTGTTATGTAATGTTCTATCCGTCAAGACAGGCAAAAAAAAAAAAGAGACAGGCAATCCCGTATTGACGGCGCCAGTAAATGCATGACCTTGGCGCAATGATTCAAAGTACGTGCAGTCCACTTCGCCTCAAGAGCATTTACTTTACCTTTTGTTGTTAGAGACTGTTGTAGCTCCTGTAATCACAAGAAACCTGCTCCGTGCGTGGCGCGATCAGGTACACACTGCGTTCAAACCAACCTCCTTCAATGAAATTTAAACTGCAAAGGCAACAAGCAGAAGTCAAACAAAATCACGATAATGAAAATGTTCGCAATATTGGAAAAGGCGAAGCCCGACACAGAAAGTATAAAGGGCTTAAACTTGGCGGCGGCCAAGCATACGACCGTTCAAGTGACTAGACTGCCGATGTAGCGGAAGCTACTAGAAACATGGCATACTTGTAATCTGCTGTACTGAGCCTAGACTGACAGAGTCCCTGTATATATTGTATATACATTTTTAACACGTTTAACATGTAAAATGTAAACATCTTTTACATTATGATAAATGACTTACCACTGTTGAAAATTAGTCTGACAAAAGACAAACCCGTCCTCTCCTCAGAGAGAGCGTCCCACACTAAAAGACTGTAACTATCAAAACAGTAATAAAATATCTAGTCATGAGCCCCAAATGGGGTTCGACACCAAGAGTGACTGACTCACCGTCAGTCGCAATGTGACTTCGATTTTGACTTGAGCGTGGAGAGAGTTCCTGCGAGTCGTAGGAGGCGACGAAAAGGAAGGTCTCAAATCTGGGACAGTAAAATATTGTCGCGAGTCCCAAGAAACTCGGACCCGAGAGAGACTGCACTGGCGAGGGCTAACAGCATATACAAAGATATACGCGTCCTCTCGTCAGAGAGGGCGCCCCACAAAAACAAGACCGTAACTGTTAAATACTAATAAATATCTTGTCATGTGCCCAAGATGGGGCTCAATAACCGAGATTTACCAATTGACTCACCGTCAGTCGCAATGTGACTTTGACTTTGAACCGAAGGAGTCACAGAATCCGTTCAGGGCAGTTAACGAGTTACAAGTGAGTAACAGCTGCAGAAGCACGCAAAGAAGGGGGTAGCAGTAAGCTGGAGAGCACTGCAGTTACGAGTCAGTCGTAAACTTTAGTTCAGGAGAATATTTTAGTTGAGTTCCGAGGTTCCGGGATTATTGAAATAAGATGTGGTAAGAAGACTTCATAGTGATTTGAAGTGTTAATTTCCGTGTTGAGATCCGTTGCTAGGAGACGACTAATGGAAACAGAGAATCCCAGTGCATGTGCAACGGTGAACTATAAAATGTGTAAATCATCGATAGCGCTGTATTAATTGAAATTAAAAGAGAATTTGCAACCAAGGTGATAATAAATCCAATAATCTGAGCTAGAACCCGTTATTTTCGTTACGCGTACCACCCTACATGCGACAATATTTATTGCTATAAATGTATTTACTAGCTTCATGGCCCCTTGATCTCCTTACAAATTCACGTTCGGAAGGCTAGGTATGTTAGAAACAATGTAACTAATTGCCCAGGTGCATATTTTGCATAGACAGTGTATTAAATTCAGTTTTATATTTATTATATAATTTAGAAAGGAGTTCGATTCCTGGCAGGGTCACGAAATTTCTTATTTCCACGTAGTCCAGACTGGACTATGTGGAACCTCCTATCCAATGGGTACCGGGGCTCTTTCCCCAGGGATAAAGCGGTCGGGGCATGAAGCTGACCATTCACCTCTAGCTAGAATCAAGGCCAAGAAAATGTGCATCTATACATGCACTCTCTCGCAAGCGTCCATAGCGTAGTGATTAATTAGTTAATTAGTTGGTTGAGTACAGCATCTCAGTATTGCAGAGTCAGAGGAAGTTTGTAGTTTCAAATAATAACAAATTTTATAATGTGGCGAAGGAAGGTAATCTTATAAATAAGCAAAGAAATTATAAATTCAAATCATAAAGATCAAATTCGAAAGTACTCATTCCTGTATTTGTATTATCATGTGATACAGACTGTACCTATTTCATTTGTTGCGCTCGTTAAAACCTCTGGTCCTATCATGATCATTTCAGGTTACTTGCAAAAAATTTAAATAAAAACAGGTAAAGCTGTCCTTGTAAGAGGCCGCGAAGGCCCATAAGGTTATGAGACGTCGAGCTGCCCACATTTTTCTAGAAAATCGGCTCACAGATGGCCATACGATTGTCAGCCTTAAGTGCCGGCCGCCTTTTACCCTCAGGAAGATTCCTGGTACTTATTTCTGTTAGAGGCTGCGTCGAACCCAGGACCATGGTGCGGCTGGAAGGATTGGGTCAATCCAATGACTTCATCGGGAATCGAACCCGCAACCTTGAAAAAATCAGAATATGGTAATTTAGTGTGTTATGAGAAACCTTGAATGTACTGCCTCTCTTACTACAGAGTTAACTCAAATCTGAAGTGGAGATATCTAATCCTGTTCAAATTTTCTCTGGAACATCAACTGTATTGGAAACTTATGGTTTTCCTCAGTGTATCGAAGCAATGGAAGGATAATATTTCTAATTTTGTCGCGACTGCTTCTTTCTAAACCTTTTTCAAGACATTATTCATTCTCTCACATCATCCTACTATTCGAAGGTATGTAGTCCGAGACAACTCACTGACAAAGCTGTTGGAGGAACCATAGCTAAATGAGTATTGAAGAAACATTATTAAAAATTAAAGGTAAAGTTGTCCCTGTGCTTAACTAATTAAGCATTTTGCCAGGAAGGCGTATGGGGTAGTGGATAGTGTATACACCCACATTTTCTTGACCTCGGCACTAGCTGGAGGTGAGTGGTCAGCTTCACGTCCCTGCCGCTTTACTCCCGGGGAAAATGCCCCCGGTACCCATTAAATAGGAGACTGGGTGAACCCTACAACTTGGAGAAGAGAAAAGTCTTCCCCCACCGATACTCGAACTCCGACCTATCGGTGTCCAGCCCGTAGCTAGTCGCTATACCGACTGCGCTATCCCGGCTCCTAATATCAAATTGTGAAGTACAAAAACTAATTTCAGGTTTGAAACACTGAAATGAACGTATTATGTTGAAATCTTAAGATCTGTACCAACTTGATGGTCTGAAGTTAAGCTATACATATGGCTCGATGTTACATGTTCACACCAACATATTTACAGATAAGTGTCGACAGGAAATTGACTGGTGCCAACTTACGGAACCGATTAATAGATGGCCAGCATCACAGTTTGTTCTTCCCATATTCATATATCGAAATACTACGTACGCTGGCAAGAACATCCGTTCTTTTCTGAGCTACTTCTTGAAAGTAACTTTACTAAAAATTATGGAATTTCTTATATAGTGTAACAGTAACACATTCGTATTAAATTGATCGAAAAAAAAGTAAAAGTGGACAAAGTGCGAAAGGATGTGACATATCGTATACTTTCCATTGTTTACTATTGTGGCGCCGCATAGTGAATGCTTTATGAGTTAAACGCTTGGCAAGGTATAAGATGGAGGCAGAAATAGATCATTATAAAACAGGTTCAGTTGCCTAGCAACCAGATCATAATGGAGAGACGATAGTGTTTTTTACCGTGTATATATAAAACGATCTCTTAGTCTGACTCTTAACCTGCTTTCAAGCTGGTACCTTGCTCGGCTTATTCAACACTCAAGATGGAGGACATATGTTCCTCCGAAACCTCAATTGACTTTCAAGGGACTATACGGCGTCATATTCCAGAAGATAGTACTCTTCATAACCACAGCTGTGAGAACCGCAAGTCCTACACGGTCTCTTAGTTAGCTCAACAAACTAAAGATTCATTTACACAAATATGGAATATTAAAATGGAATGCAATATCGCGCAAAATTCACATTCTAGAAAGCGCCGGGATGTGAAGGAACATCCCAAAAAGTATTCTTAACACAGAATTAATTCATACGTAATCCCTCTTTGCCGGTCACGGTAGCCGAGCTGTCTAAGGCATGCACTGTCTTCGCTCGCTCGGAAGGCGGGATCCTGGGTTCGATATTTGGTGTATGTATGCGTTTATTCTGTGTTTGTGTTGTCCTGTGTTTAGGTAGAGGACTTGTGGCGGCTGATCACCCATCCAAGGAGTCCTACCGTCTGTAAAAATGATCATGAAACTGAGAAATTAGCCCTATGCTCCAAAGGGGGCGCGAGAGGAAAACATCCCTTTTTCATTTAAGGTTGGTTTATGAACAACGTGTGGGCCATATGTATCAGGTCGGAATGTAAGACGATGCGGAAATGACGAATTGCAATTTATGTCTGAGGAAGCGGTAGTGACCTGGAAAGACAGAGAAAACCATTGAACCGCCAGTCACGACAATCAAATATTATTACCAAGATTTCAATTAGGTACCTCCAAAAAGTGAAGCGCCTATTTATCATGTTTTTCAGTGACTTCGTACCATAACATTGCAATTATATTTTGTGGCTTATTTGTCCCATGCAAGAAAGGTTGAGGCATAGAAACAGCTGTTTCTAAGTAATACACGCTAGCAACAATGGAACAACGGAACAACAACCCACTTCTAGGCAACGGCTCGGTAAATACACCTCCGCTCAGGCATAGTGACGTCACAGGAAACAAGCAGAAGTGATACGAAATCATGAGAATGAACATGTTCGCGGTATAGGACAAGACGAAGCCAGACAGAGAAAATTTAAGAGGCTTAAACTTGGAGATGGACAAGCTTACGACCGTTCAATTGACTAAGCTGCCGTTGTAACATAAGGTAAACAAGACCAGTAATTTTCTGCTTTGCAAAGTCTGAACTGACAGAGGACTTGTATATAGTACATGAGGAAGAATTTTCAATAACATGCTACATGTACGATATATACACTTGACAAAGGCGACGCTTTTTCGTACGAGACAATTCCATCCTCTCGTCAGAGAGGGTATTACATAAGGACTATGACCACAATGGTTCGGTTGGAAATAAAGACATTCTCCGGTCTTTATCCTCAAGGGGCTTGGCACCAAGACGAATTGATTGGCGGTAAATCTCCAATCGTAAAGTAATTCTGAATCTGACTTTGACTATGACTCTGACCTTGACTATGACTGGTGTGAGATGGCCGCCAGCCTGCGAGGATGTGAGCCCGGGAGCAGGGGAACTTCTGCTTTTGGAAGACGTTACCAAGCAGAGTAGTAAAGACCGTGACTGAAAATACTAATTTCTGTGTGATAGTGTTATATAAATTGTGGTCACGAATCGTGTTAAAGTGTCCAGTAAAACAGGTTATCAATCGGAAACCCGCCTGTAGTCACGCAAATGCGTGGCAATATTAAAATATATCTTAAAAAAATGTGATAGGATTTAACTGCCTCAGCATAAGATTCGTGTTGTCTTCTAAATGCAGCAATGAAACTTTCATAAATGGCGGTAGGTTTCTTGGCCACTAGAGTGAATTACGGGAATTTGAACTTGGGAATCATCCACAAATTTAGTGGAAACTCCTATGTGTACAAGCTTAAAACGATGTTTCATGGAGTAGAGCTGTTTGTTCTTGGCATGGCTGTTGATGTCACTGCAGATGGGCCAGAATTCTAACTCACGTCCTATAAAACATCCCATAAACACATCCTTCACGACAAGACGTAGAAGTAATTCTCTCAATTCACACTGCAATTCTAGGCGACAGAGACCAGATCATGTTTGCATTGTGGCATGGAGGGTATGTGGTACAAAGAGCTTCAGATAAGTACACAGGGCCATTTGGAATAGTTTGAAAGCTCCATTGTCTTCCTGTGGGTATATAAAGTGTCGCGAAATATTTGTACCGCCAATATATGAATCACACGGTTACAGCTGGTAGCCAGTAACTACAATTAGAGGGAGATCTCTAATTAGGAACTTAACGAACAAATTTTAAGTTATAAAATTTATTTAAAATAAAATGAAAGAAATAAAAGATATTATAAAGAATATGTAAGTAATTTAAGTCTGAGGAATGCACAAGATCTAGGGTAATTATATAGCTAATGGAAGAGAGCCCTTCTTGATAATATCTCACATCTATATCTGGGTCTCGCAAGTAGCCTTTTCTTTTCAAATTTCTAGACCAAATTTTTATGTATTTCTCATCGTCCTTATGGCTGCTACATGTCTCACCAAAATAATATTAATTGATATGATTACCCCAATAATTATGGTGAAAGTCATAAATTTTGAACACCCTTACTTAATTTTATCTCCCTTTTCCCTTAATCCCTTTCGCTTAAGTTCAAATATTCCCTCCAGCATTTCGTTCCCAGACAAGCTCATAATATGTAGGATTTGAGGTTTTCACAGCGATGAATATTAAGAATGCCTCCTTCTGGGATGTATGCGCCGTGTAGATCTTGTGTGAACCGACGTTTCGGAGGAACGTGTAGCCTCCATTTTCAGGGTAGAATAATCCGAGAGCGAGGAACATATCCCTCTCCTATATTGATTTTCCATATGGCCCACTCTCCCTCCCTCTTCTTATATATCTGTGTGTGGTGCGAAATGTGATTTCCTGTTTTGGAGGAAGAATTAAACTTCCAAATATTGAAACTGTGGTTTTCACAGCGGTAACTATGAGAAGTTCTCTCTTTTTGGGCTATATGGTCATTTAGTCCGGTAAAATAAACGTACCATACTTTTCGGAGGAATGTATTTCTTCCATCTTTAGGGTGGAAGAGTGAGCCACATTTCGGCTTGTTTTACGCTTCATGTTGATTCTCTTAGTTCTAGACCCAGAAAGTAGAGGCGGTAGATTCCTCCTACACTTCGATTGACTTCCGTCGGTCTACATAGAGTTATATGGCAGGAGACATAATTATTCTTTAAGCTACGGATGTTTTAAAACAAAGTGTATAGGATATTTTAACCTAAAAATTACAAACTAAATGAATAATTAGTGTATTAATAATTTATAATTTGAAATTATTAGTTTTTGTGTCGAAATATTACGTAAGCCGGTCACGGTAGCCTCGAGATGTAAGGAACGAACTGTCTTCGCTCGCTCGGAAGCTGGGATCCTGGTTTCGAATCCCACTTTAGGCATGGATGTTTGGTATTTGTATATGATTATTCTGTGTTTGTGTTGTCCTCTGTTAAGGTAGAGGCCTTGCGACGAGCTGATCACCCGTCCAAGGAGTACTACCGCCTGTAAAATAATAAAAATGAAAAAAACAAACCTCGACACGGTAAGGTATGATAGGAACGGTTTAAACAAGTAAGTAACTTACTACGCACACAGTTATCTTAGAAAGGCTACATGCGAGAGGATATGTTGGGCTGGAAGTGTGTCGGGGGTTAGGGCAGATGGGGTACCTCTACCGAGAATGCTCAAAGCAATTCACAATTTACAACTCCCGAATGGGTGGATGGGCCAGTTCTCCAAACAGACCTCGTTAAAGGTACCTGACTAATGGAACATTCCGTATGCTACATACGAACTCTGAAGACTTGGCAAGTAGGACTTTTACAATTTACGCGCCTTTGATTGTATGCGAGCCCCGCAAGCTTATTACATATAGCCAAGAGAGCATGAATGAATCAAGTGCGCGCGCCAAAAATTTTGGAATTGCAGTGACCATATACTTTTTGGATAGTCTTAATTTTTTTTTATTTTAAAATAATTTTACAATCTACTCAATATACTTAAATAGAGTAATTAGTAAAAGAAATGGGTGTATGCAATATTGAAGCAGATATCATCCTCCAATGATTCTCTGGTGATTATCTAATGAGATCCTCTGGCCACATTCTATTTAGTCTTCTTTCTATTGCTGGTTGGTTGAAGAGGTTTCTCATTAGTTGGTTGTT
>NW_019730110.1:168244-168622 GCF_002891405.2 Cryptotermes secundus
TATGGTATGCTTAGATCATTGTGTAGAGTACCGTTTGATACGTACCAGTTGCGTTAACTAGTTCTCTTAGCGTTTTGGATTGGAACGTTTGGAGAATTTTTGTGTTGGAAGGTTTGCTGCATCCCCATACTCTATGCCGTAGGTCCAGACTGGTTTGATTATTGTTTTGTATAGGATTATTTTCTTTTCAAGAGATATCTGTGATTTTTTTTCGATTAGTCAATTCATATTTATGGTTTTGAGCTCTAGTTGTCTTCTCTTAGCTTTTATATGCGTTCTCCAAGTTAGAGTCTTAAATTTGATGTCCGAAATATGAGAATTGTAAACAATATTATAAAAAGATAAAACAGTTCCGTCCAGTGTGACTGGTGAAGATTT
>NW_019730110.1:168847-289440 GCF_002891405.2 Cryptotermes secundus
ATGTCCCTCTGATTATAGTCTCTAAGGACCGAAAAGCGTAAGGGCTTGAAGAATTGAAATAAGAAAAATATTCACCAGTCACACTGGACGGAACTGTTTTATCTTTTTATAATATTGTTAGTTTGACGGACCAGATTGAAACAAATCAAATTGTAAATAACTTTTAAAATGGAGATATAGTCCAAATTGATATAAGTTTCCCGTTTCAAGATACACTTTTACGGGAAGCTAACATAACAGAACATAAACTCTATGATTTTATGAACTTTAATTTAGAGATCGCTTCTATCATTCAACGTCTTACGTGCAACTTAACGTCCGTCAATATTGCAACACTCTTCCATTCACCACTCAATTTTTAGTTCAACATTATACACCTTGACACTACATGTTTCGGCCCCAAACGGCCATCTTCAGGTGTCTTGATATGTTAGAAATATTTTTATTAAACTGTGTTAAAACTGCTACACTGTCTTAGTTCGTGTTAAAACCACGCAGTAGTCCTCGTTTTGAGATAAAACCAGATAAAATCCTTTAACATTTCTATTATACCCACGTTATTTTGATGCATATTATTTCACCTCACACGGGGTGTCGTCCATTTTCATAAATGTATGTCTGTCCATGGTGTTTTGTCTCGGCAGCTTGCCCCTCACGTTCGTAGCCTACTTTTCGGTTCTGACTGCCATATGCCCCTGGTTTGCCTGTTTCCTCCACAGCGTGTGGTGTTGTCTTTACTAGTGGCCGTTTGGGGCCGAAACATGTAGTGTCGAGGTGTATAATGTTAAACTAAAAATTGAGTGGTGAATGGGAGAGTGTTGCAATATTGACGGACAATAAATACTGGACGTTAAGTTGGACAATTGCAACGGGATGATGAAATACTGAGTCTTACGTGCAACATTACGTTTAAAAAAATTATCACATTTACAACTTTAAAAGTTTATTAAATTTTTAAAAGGGATACGAAGTAGCGCAGTTGGTTGAGACACTATGGTACAAGCCGGAAGGTCGTGGGTTTAATTCCCGATGAGGTCACTGGATTTTTTCAGTTTATCTAATCCTTCCAGCCGCACTATGGCCCTGGGGTC
The DNA here is from genome assembly GCF_002891405.2 of Cryptotermes secundus. Taxonomy (NCBI): domain Eukaryota; kingdom Metazoa; phylum Arthropoda; class Insecta; order Blattodea; family Kalotermitidae; genus Cryptotermes; species Cryptotermes secundus. The sequence continues at coordinate 169,939 of NW_019730110.1, forward strand.
GACTCAGACTCTAGCAGAAATGAGTACCAGGAATGTTCCTTGGGGAGATGGGGGAGATAAAAGCGGCCGGCGCGAAAAGCTGACAACCTTCCCGCAATCTGTGATCCGATTGTCTAGATAATGCGGGACCCTCAACGTCTCAAAACTCTATAGGCCTTCACGGCCTGTTACAGGGATAGCTTTACTTTTCTTTATCTTATTAAGTTTTTGAAATACACTACATGTTTCGGCTAACATGGCAATCATCAGGCAACGAAGAACACAACAGGGAGGAGCATAACACACACGCGCATCAGCAGCAAGTGAAAACAGCGGTTTCCTCATTAGATATATTTGAATATCTGACGATTGCCTTGTTGGCCGGAACTTTTAGTGTATTTCAAAAACTTAGTAAACTTTTAAACTTGTAAAGGTGATACATTTTTTTGGAATGTAGTGTTGCATGTAAAATGGCGAATGATCGACGCAAATGAAAAGAGAAACAGGATACTTCAATGTAACATTACTTAATGTAGAGATGTATACTCTTTGTTTATTCATATCATCAGAAATCATCCATTCGGCACATAATCCATTCTTCTTCATTAAATGTTTGACCATATCCTTTCTCTTCCCCTTTTGGCGCTACAGCCCCCAATTTGGGCCTAGGCCTACCTCCATGAAACTCTCCGTTTCATTTCGGTTTACTAGATCTTAGACATTCGGTAAGACTCTTTGGGTGGGTGATCAGCTCGTCGCAAGGCCTATACATATACACACACACGCATATAAACACCAAACATCCATACTCTGAGTGGGATTCGAACCCACGATCCCGGCTTCCAAGCGAGCGAAAACAATGCATACCTTAGACCGCTCGGCGACCGTGACCGGCTACGATGTCCTTTGTAGAGCATGAAGATTTGTATCATGAACGTTTAAGAGAATTAGACTATTATATCAGACAAAATATGTTTACATTCTAAGTAACTGAGCAATCAACTACCAACTCATGCGGCAGAGTCTGTCATGAGAAGCTGATATTACTCGGTCGGTCAAGAAGTTAACTGCATTTTATGGAACCCGAAGGTTCGCCATCTGCTTCACAGGAAGTCTCTACTGTGCCTTATTCTGTGACAACAGAAACGATTTCATGCACTCAGATTTAATTTCTTTAGGACCCATTTTAATATTATCTTCTTTTACGATTCTTGTTCCAAAATATCCACATGATACAATTATATTTTCCAGGCAGCGCAACCGCGGAGTGAACGTATGCCTTATGGGCCGGCCTCACTTACCGGGAAGTCAGTTCGTCTATACGGCCCGAGTCCGCGACCGCAAAAAGAAACTTCACTGTGTAAAATATTCTTAGTTCAAAAATGTAGAATGAACCCTCCTAGCTAAGCCGATTGCAGTTAATCTGGATGTTGGATAATCCTCATGGAGACATGGGGAGGGAAACATTCTGTTAATAGTTGAATACACATACACGTACATGCCAATCACAGTGACCGCGCGGTCTAAGGCATGAACCGTCTTCACACGCTGGGATCGTGGATTTGAATCCCACTCAAGGCATAGATGTTTGTGCTTATTCTGTGTTTACGTAGGTAGCGGCCTTAAGACGGGCTGGTCCCCCGCCCAAGGAGTCCTGCCGAACGTCTTAGGATTAAGACACTGAAATGGGATAAAGCGCTTCACGGATGCCCTACGCTGCAAAGTGGGAGCAACNATTTATTTTCATCAGCATTATTTATATTCTTATATTTTCCATTAATTTTGCTCTAAGTCCTTTTTTCTTCTTTTAGCGCTACTTTTACTTCGCTAATTCGGATTATCACTTAATATGGATACTAAAAAAGAACTCCTAGCCTGTAGTCCGCAAGCGAACTATACCGATCGAGGGACCACTGCTTTTAAGCGAAGTTAGTGCAAACTTTAGCGGATAGAGGGTGTCGCGTGGTCAGCGCAACGGATCTCCACGATCGTTAATGTCGGCTTTCTAGACCGAAGCCGCTATTTCCTTGAAATAACTTCTCAGATATCCTCACGAGCCTGAGTGGACCCCGTTCCAGACCCACCACTTCTCAGAAAATCTGGTAGCGCCGCGAATCCAACCCGGGACCTCTGGATCTCTCGATTCTAGTTATGTCTTTTTTGTGGGGCGAGGGAAGGGCATATTTTACATTATCGGTGTGTAGACTATATAATATTGAATTATAAATTGAATATATTTTGGAAGGAATCGATTGTGTCATACTCGGGGTATTAATCCGACATTCGCCTGTAGGGACTGAGAAAAACAACGAAAACCCTCAGTCAGAATAGACGATTTACAGATCGATATGATAACTTCCTAATTAGCTTGCTCAGTTGATTCATGTTGCTCATACAGCTGAAGCAAAATAGGAACATCCTGAAAACAGAACAGGGTTCTCGTGAACAAGAAGCCGGTAGCTACGTAGCAAAGTACATACGCCACTTAAGCACTGACATGTTTATGTGTGAGCTGTCCTATTAGTGCAGGATACATGAGTGTTGGTCACTTACACAAGAATATCTTTGCATTACGGGTACACAGAACTGTTGTAATTATAGGATACATGGACTGAGGCTCTTCCCAGCCCGATCACACTTCTAAAGGGCTACGACAACAAACGAGGTGGAAGGATGAGAGTTAAGCGCAGCGGCGCTGGGGGGAAAAAGCTATTGTTTTGGCAAATCTTCCGAAAGGAAAACTGCGTAGTTCTTTATATGTTTTTATTTTACAAAGACAATTCGAACTATTATTAACGTCATGTAAATGAACGATGCAAGAGAGTGGTTACGCCTTCTGTTTAGTGACTGAGTCGTCTCGGCATGAGATCCAGGAATGGAAACCGCCATCCTTAGGTTTACGGTGCCTTGCATCAGGGCTTCAAGGCACAGTAATTCAGTTCAGGCCACGACTGCTCATCCTTTTAAATTCATTATCACCAATCATCTTACCACTCGACGCTAATTTGAGATACTGGAATCGTTATGTAATAAATAAATAAATAAATAAACAAATAACTCCATTGAGTGCAGCCCTTTTTGAGAAGGCACCAGTCTCTCATCTACTCCAAAATTTCCAAAACATTTTAAGGAACCCCAAGGTTCATTACCGTGTTCACAAGAGCCCTCCACTGGTCCCTATCCTGAGCCAGATTGATCCAGTTCATACCACCTTATCCCTTATCTCTAAGATCCATTTTAATATTATCCACCCACCTACGTCTTTCTCTTACTAGTGGTTTTTTCCGTCTAGCTTTCCCATCAATATTCTACATGCATTCCTCTTCCCCTCATTCGTGCTACTTCCTCTGTCCATCTAATCTTCCTTGACTTGATCATTCTAATTAAACTTGGTGAAGAGTACAAGTTATGACGCTCCTCGTTATGCAGTTTATTGTCATTATATTATTAATATGTTAATATTAATAATGATTAGAGCTACGAAGCAGTTTCCCCCAGAGAACAGACTGTGCTCTGCATGCACCTTCATTCCAACATAACAGAGATATGGGCCCTTGACATGGTTTAATTAACAGCTGTAATGGTGTCCCGCTGGGGCGACTCACACTTATTCAATAGCTCTTGTCCCAACCAATCATAAAGTGCCACGTCATTGTCGGTTTGGTCAACAGATTCAAACGAAACGTGCTAGACACTGCTTGATCGCCTGGCCCTTTGTATATTCATTTTTCCGCATTCTCTATGCATTATGAAGGAGACCGCGATATCGGGCCATACATGCACTGCAGCTTATGAGGCGTAACGGAGACAGAATGTCTGCTACTGAACGCTGAAGGAATTTCAACCAGTGAGGCTTCTCATAATATCCTGAAGTGCTTAAGAAGGCTTTTCGTTTTGTTTTCATCTGCTGTCTAAAAGAACGTAAACATTAAAATATACAGAACTATAATTTTGTCTCTATGTTTGTATGGTTGTGAAATTTGGTCTCTGACATTAATGGAAGGACATTACACTGAAGGTATATGGGAATAGGTTTCTGAGAAGAATATTCGCGCCGAAGAAGGATGTAATAATAGGATAGTATCGTTATGCAACCATCAACACAACAAATCCGTAATAAATATGCAATGTTATCGTTTTATTGCTTACATTTGCTACATGTTTCGATCCAGCTGGGTGGTCATCAGACTATTTTTCATGAAATATATTTTGATATGTCAACGCTTTGCCAGGCAACGGTTCGATATACGCCCCGCGATATACGCAAGCAACCATAGGACAAATGTTTATAGCTCGTTGCTAGGCAACAGCGCGATAATGGAGAAATGAGAACTAAATATTAAAATAGTTCACCGATTTAAAATATCGCGGTATAGGAAAGTGGTGTTTTCCTTATTTCCACACCCTAGAGCAGTGGTTCTCAAACTGTGGGGCGCGACCCCAAGGAGGGGCGCGAAGGACTCGAAAGGGGGGCGCAGCATACTTTCCTACAGATAAAAATTAAAACTGCCCTAAATCAATTAGAAAAGTAACAAAAAATAAAAATACATATAGAAAAACTTTTGATGAGTACAGGCTTTAATTATCATGAATTTCAAAATAACTAATAATTATTCTCTTTGCCGGCAATTATAAAACGCGTATGCCAGAGACAGCGTTGATAGTTCGGCAGCAGCCGCATCCTCTGAAATCCTCTGAAGTCTAGACTTTTTAAAATGCTGTGTGAGGAAATGGGTGCTGAACACACTGCTATGTTGTTTTTTGGTGATGCTGGATGGCTTTCAAGAGGCAAGGTATTAAAGAGAATGTTTAAGCTGAGGCATGAGGTGTTCTGTTTTTTAAATGGGGAAAATCACTCACTGGCAGACAGTTTCAGCAACAAGGATTTTTTATTGAAAATGGCTTACCTCACAGATATATCTGAGAAACTAAATATCCTCAACACTTCACTTCAAGGGAATGAGGCAACTGTACTTTCTTGGAATGACAAAGTGAAGGCATTCATGAGAAAATTAGAGCTCTGGAGAAACAGTATGGAAAGTGACATGCTAGACATGTTCCCTACTCTGGTGTCAATGGTACAAGACACTGATAATCCAGTGCTTCCAATGGACATAAAAAGCTGCCTACTTGATCATCTCATAATGTTGAAAGTTCATTTCGAAAAATACTTTTGCAATGATTTTGATAAATTTAATTGGATTAAAAATCCATTCGAAAATGCTCCTGGGCCATCATCTCTGAATGTAAATGAGCAAGAACAACTCATCGATCTCACTAGTGATACTTCATTAAAAAGTAAATTTAAGGAATTGTCTTTGCTGGAGTTCTGGATGTATATTAGCAAGGAACTCCCAACTTTGAGCCAAAAAGCATTGAAGATCCTGATTCCTTTTGCAACAACTTACTTATGCGAGACAGGCTTTTCTGCTTTGGTAGCTATAAAGTCAAAGTATCGTTCAAGGCTAAATATTGCTAAAGAAGTTAGAGTGGCCAATTCTGATATTACACCACGTTTTGATAAACTTTGTTCTCAAAAGCAGGCCCATCCATCACACTGAACTTTGACATTTAAATGTTTGATTTTCTTTGCAGAAAAAAATTAAATACTTCTTAATTAAATATCGTTTCATTTCAATACATATTTTGGTTAATTGCAAGTGTTAAAACTAATTTTTATTATAGGCGTTATATTGTGATACTTTAATTTTGAGTAGAAAACTGCTAAACAGAATGTAGAAAAACACAAAATTAACTGAATAAAACGTCAAACATACCATGACTTCTATTTTGATAAAAAGAAACAGGCTGGGGGCCTGAGAGTATTTTCTCTTCTCAGGGGGCACTGAGAGGTAAAAAGTTCGAGAACCACTGCCCCAGAGCCTTATATAACTTAATAAATTTAGGTTTCCACGGTGATTATGCGGCGATCGTACTGCAAGGAAATGGGCTATTTTATATATGAGCGAAGATCATCCAACGAGAACGTTGATAATTTGTATTCTTCACCAAATTATTAGGATGATGAAATCAAGGAAGATGAGATGTATGTGCATGTAGCATGGGCAAGATAAATGCACACGAAGTTTAGTCTGAAACCCGAAAGCAGGAGATCGATTTGGAAATGTTTAGGTTGGAGAATAATATTAAAAAAATCTTAAAGAAATTGTTGGGCAAATTATGGATTCAAGTGTCCAACTTTTCGGATAAACTTGTTGCCTCCCGCAATACTGTCGTAGTTATTTTGTTATTTTCCATGGATCCATAACTTTTATAACATTTAATTTCGTAATGCCGCATTACAAATTTATCATATTTAAGAATTAATGCAGTTATTATAGTATCATGAGCGAAATTCTAAAATTACTTTTGCCGAAAGAAACTTTATTGCTGACCTACTTAAAGAAGACTTATATGGTCCATTAACATCTTGACTGCCGTTGGCTACTCCTTAAAATTTTTTTACGTTAATTATATAACATTTGTTAAAGCAATACATTTATGAAGCAAGTTATGCCTAAAAGTATCTTCAAAGGTGATCGAAGATATTCCACTGTGTTTGGGTTATCCATTATGTTGAGGTCGACAAATGTACACAAGCATTTATGTTAGATGTAGACCTACTTACATACGAGTGTGCATATTTAAATTCAGGCTTAATTTTAGTTTTATCTCAGGTTTTGTATGGGTATTACATTCATGAATACATTAAGAGCAGGTCCATTTATGAGCAAGCCTGTTACTGTACAGTTAAGAACCTTCTGTCTTCCCGCCTGTTGTCTAGAAGCGTAAAGATTGAAATACACAAAATAGCAATTCGTCCCTGTCTTGCATGGGCGAGGAACTTGACCTTTCTCTCTCAGCATCGTATTTTGATAATGTATTGTTGAGAAGAGTATTTGGTCTAAGGTAAAAGGTAAAACTATCCCTGTAACATGCCGTGGAGACCCATAGGTTTGTGAGAAGTTGAGACCCCCACATTTTCTAGACAATCGCCTCACAGATCACGTGTTATGGCGATAGTTTTCGAGAATTTACTGTACTTGTGTCTCTGCTTAACAATACTTACCGAACATTTTGATCTCAAAATCTGTAACTTCATCTGCCCAGTAGGTGGCACTAATGCCTTTCCATTGAACACAGAAACAAAAGCTAGTGACAATAATGAATGAATTGTAAAACGTAAGTCATTGTGATGTTAATGACGCAACATTTTATATTGTTGTGAGCACGTGTAAGTCCTTATAGAAGTCTCCAGCCACGCGAGCAGAATTGGATGTCACAATACGGTGATAGTCGGGGGCGGAGGGCCCCTTCAAAGCGGCATTTCACAAAGGGCGAAGCTGCAAGTTCGCTAATATGAATGTCAAAGGAACAGAATCTCTGCTTTTGAGTAGAGGTAAGGTCTGAAATATGAAATTAAAGGATCAACATTTTGTATGAGGACTAGTCCAAACAGATTTGGTACTGAGGTCATTTATTTAGGGTTTCTTCTGGGTTGTGACAAAATGTGAATTCATGACTAGCTAATAACGTTTCAGTCGAATTTTCTGCCTCCATCTTCGGGGTATAAACATGTACTACTCTGAAGACTGAAGCAGCTGGTTCCTTAGAACTGATGTTTATGTCTCATGAGACCAGACGGTGAGACGGAATACGGGACCCCTGCAGACTGTTATTTTATGGAAACCGGTAACTTTTACATGACTTGAAGCGGTCATGAGGTGATGCCTGCATCTCACCTATGTGTAGACCTAAGATTATAAATACGTGGAGCTTTACCTCCAGCCCCATTACGCCTTCATAACCTGATAGTTACTTAAGCACAACGATCTTTGTTTCTCGCTGTTTCGGATGCGTATGGTGTTATGTGAGACAAGTTTCCAATGAACTACAAGTAATATTTTAAAAGAAAAGTTACATTTTACTGCAATTTTCTCCTTTCTGCGTTTGGTTATTTGACTAGGCTTTTCCATTTTCAAGACTATATACCTTTGGACCGTATGATGTATGAATTGGAATCGAGGTGCTATCCTAGCATTTTCTTGGATGGACTAAAGAAAACCATGAAATCTATCCTACAGGTTAGCCTGTGCCCCGGCCGAAATTCAAACCGAGCACCACTTGCGTACAGGTCTAGAAATTTCTGTGATATTCCACTGCTACGTAAGATATATGGATAGTAATACCTTGAGGGACTTCCATTGTTTTGCTATGATTTCACCTTTCTAATGCCAGATAATTTAAACAAAAACAGAATCTGTTAATTTCCATGATAATTTACACTTTCATTATTGAAATATTTTAATTGTTGAGAGGCATCAGAATATTTTGCTTTCATTCTTCTGCGGTAGGCAGCTAGAGATTCGAAGCAAGATATTTCGTTCATAACATGGAAAGGGGTAAATATTGTGACATGTAGACCCATTTCTAGGAAGCGAGTTGAAGGCGTTTCCTGGGACACGAAACTGAAACACGTAGATTCTTGGAAACCAGCTTGTTGCTGTGGGATCAACAGGCGTATCCACGGATATGAGTGATCGACAAACATTTCTTAGGATACCGATACACCAAATAAGCTGCCATTCACGTAAGAATCAAATCAGTATTCATAAGAGACAACCCCATCTTCTCGTCAGAGATGATGTCACATAACGACTATGACCGCAAGAGTTGGGTTGGAAAAAATCTGGTAGTGGATCTCAAGGGGCCTGAAGCCAAGACGAATTGATTGGCGGTAAACCGCCAGTCATAAAGCAACTTTGACTTTGACTTTGAACCAAATAATTCGAAATAGTAAGCAGAACCAAGTCAGTCACAGAAGTCAGCCGCAAATCAGGAGCCATTCGTAGTCCAGACAGAATGGAGCAAGTTCGGCTGAAGAGTTATTGTGAGTTATTGTAAGTCATTGTGATTACGAAATATTGTACAAGTTGTCAATAAATCCATTCATCCAACCCAAAACCAGTTATTATTAGTCACGGAGTCAATAACACGTGACAATATTAATGAATCTTGTGACCGTCTAGACATAAAGGGCAAAGATAAATCTATCCCCACGCTTAATTAATAAGCGCTAAACCATTAAGAGACCGCCTCTGTGGTCTAGTGATCAGAGTTCCTGGCTACAGATCCAGAGATCCCGCGATCAATTCTCGGCTCTACCAGATTTCTGAGAAGTAGTGGGCCTGGAACGGGGTCCACTCAGCCTCGTGAAGATAATTGAGGAGCTATTTCAAGGAAATAGTAGCTCCGGTCTAGAAAACGGAGATTAACGGCAGTGGGGATCCGTTACGCTGATCATGCGACACCCTCTATCCGCTAAATTTGTCATTAACTTCGCCGACAAGCGGCGGTCGTTCGTTGGATATAGTTCGCTTGCGGACTACAGGCTACGGAGTTTGTACGCCATTAAGACTTGCCGTGGAGTGGAAGCATAGCTCCAGTTTTCTTGACCTCAGACTAGATCGATGTGTGCGGTCAGTTTCATGCCCCGGATATTTCATACTATGGGAAAAAGCCCCCGGTACCTATTGGATTCATTGAGTGATCCATGGACATGAACATTATAGAAAAAAGAAAAATCTTGCTCCTGTCGGGAATCGAACCTCTGCCGTCGTGTCCGTAACCCGCCCCTATACCGGATGAAACATCCAGACTCCAAACTAACTGAACATAAATGTATGCTGTGTCACTTTGTTAATCTTAGCAGTACGCCTAAGCAGGTTGGCAAACCCGCCCTGCGCCATTTGGACGGGAAAGAAGGGATGAATTTTATGGATTATTCAATTACGTAAGATGTAAAACACTTACTGTGCTTATCCCGTGAGTCAATGATTTATAATTCAGAATGAAGGAGAATATTGCCATCTGCCCTGGCAGTAAAACAATGCACACGGAGGCAATATCCTTTTATTACAAACGCCCCTGAAGATGGTTCAACAGGACAGAAACGTGTACGGAGATTTTATTGCCGGAATATTTTAGTAAAATTTGTTGCACCTGACAGATGTCTTCTTCCTTAACAATTCTTCTTCTGTCTGGGTCTTAGCCTCCTCCACGGTTTCGTAACAATAAATTTTTCTGGTGTTTTATTGTTAGCCTCACGCCTAACCCCCAACATGGTGGACCAGGTATTATAATCCGTCTGGTCTCTACCCTTCGACTTGTATGGCCCTAACCTCAGCACCAAGCCGCGCCATGGCTCAAGCGGTTAGTCGCTCGCTTCCCACCGCGGCTGCCGGGGTTCGATCCCGGGTCTGGTCAAGTGGCATTTGTGGTGGACAAAGTGGCGTTGGGGCAGGTTTTCTCCGAGTACTTCGGTTTCCCCTGCCAATCATCTTTCCATCAATTGCTCCACAATCACCCTCACCTATCATCTGGGGCTGGTACAATAGGCCAGAAGTGGCTGCAGTGCAAGGGGCTTAGTCCCATCCCACTTGCAATAAAAAAGAAACCTCAGCACTAGATGGAGATGAGTGGTCAGGTTCACGCTCCGGCTGCTTTACCTCCAAGAGAATATCCTTCAATATCAATTGTATAGGAGGCTGGATGGGCCCAAGAACAAGTCTGAGTGACGTGGATAGAGGTAAAATCTTGACCCTACCTGGACTTGAACTGCGATCGCTTGGCCATTCCGCCCCTATCCAGTGTCGGTACTGACTGCACTATTACGACGTAACATCAGGACACAAAAGCAAGGCGTTATGAACCCCATCCTGAAATATTTTTCTCCTGTAAAGTGATACCTCTTCATGTTCATTTTACAGGAGCTGCAGAGTTAACGTACGCAGATGTGAGTGGTGTAGGCCGTGAAAGAGTCTGTTACCTAAACAGTACTCAAGACATTTAACTGTCCGATAAAATACACATTCTTCTTTCGCATCCACTGCGACTGTTTGCGAGCCTGCTAGTTCCGCTGATATGAGCGACAGACCTCCTCTTGACAACATTCCTGTTAAGTAACTTCATAATATTGGTGGGTACTTCAGAGCAATAACTGCATATCCGACTCAAGGNCCCCCTCCCCCCGTGGCACTGCAGTCCCAGTGGGCCTAGGCCTACCTCCATGAACTTCTCCATTCACTCGGTTTTTCTAGACCTTACACATTCGGTAGGACTCCTTGGGCGGGTGATCAGCTCGTCGCAAGGCCTCTTCCTGCACACAGACACAGAAAACGCACACAAACATCCATGCCCTGAGTGGGTTTCGAACCCAAGATCCCGCCTTCCGAGCCAGCGAAGACAGTGCATGCCTTAGACCGCTCGGCTACCGTGACAGGCCAAGGTGTCTTACTTGGCTGTATATTTAAATGTTCCCAGATTTTCTGATGAACATGAGTGCTTAAATTTTCTGATACGGCCACCCTCTGTAATAACATATGAATTTATGCGAGTCTGTTAATAAGACTGGATAGTTCAGTCAGTATAGCGACAGGCTGGACGGCCGGGGTTTGAATGCCGTTTGGTAACACTCGGGATTATGGGGGTTTCTGTACTTTGTTCATCGTCAGTTCATCGAGGTTCGCTCTTTCTAACGGACCCAGCAGATTAAGTGTCTCCCATCTCTCACCTGAGGACGAAAACAAGTACAGTTTCCGAAGCTTTCTCTTCTTTAGAATACCGGACGTTGAAACAAGTCCAAAAACCCTGTAGCCTCGACTTAATACTGTGGCGTATAGACCCGTTGCTAAGTGGTGACTCTGTAAGCAATGACCGTTTCTGGGCAACTGCTTGGTAAAGACCTTCCCGCGGCGACGAATACGCACACAACAATAGAGTTACTATTATAAACCGTGTGTTTTATACATGATCCGTGTCGAGATATTATAAGCAGGGACAAAGCCAGTTGTTAGGAAGTTCTGTACGGGAGTCTGTGAAGAGAGGACGTGAGTACGTGAAGCTGAAGAACATCTACTGTTAGAAGCCGTTACCAGGAAACGGCTGGTGAAGGCTCATGGGGTGCTGTGGTGATTTGTGTATTATGGAGATCAGCGGTGGTGATGTAATTGCTTGTAGATACGAGTCGTGTGTACAGGTGTTTAATAAATTTATTCACCATTCCAAACTCCGTCTATAGTCATATACACTATGTGACAATACTAATTGTCTTGCCCCGAATTGTAGTTGTATTTAACTACATAATTCTTGAGAATTCGGCGAACCCACGTTAGAATAGATCGCAACACCTTCGAGTTCCACGACCCTCAGTCTGAGAAACTCCTACCTAAGAAAAATAGGAGTAAAATATCAGGAATAATATAAATATAATATAAAATATCATTACGTCATTCAGACGATGAGAAGTGTGCGATATACAACAAAGAAATGACAAACGCTTTTAACATTTTTGTCGGGTAACAATAAAAAGTAGACAACCGAAAGATATAGGATTAGATGAGAGAATAGTATTAAATTTTGAGTTTTGTAATTCTGTAATTGTTAACATCGATGTCGTCTGAATTTTGACGTCATTTACTCTTATGGATGAAAACATAAGTTTCGAAGGAAAATGCTGCCTCCATCATCATGGTCGGAACCTGAAACTTGAGGAAACATACTGCTCCTAAACGTCGGTATCCACCCACAAGATGACAAAACTATTAATTCTATTAAATTAGTCTCATATATATATATATATATATGTGTGTGTGTGTGTGTGATCAGAGTTTGGATTGGATTCCGTTGGTTCAGGATAAGGTCAAATGGCGGGAAATGAACTTTCGATATCAACTAAAATCGGAGAGTCGTTCTTTTTCACCAGTTGGGCTAAAATTAATTTTGTAATTAATGTGGAAATTCTGGATTCGAGGTTCTGAAGCTCATCACTATAAAGATTATTGTTCCTGCATCGGTGGTTAGGAAAAGTTCCGTCTTCAAGAAAAAAAAAACGTGAAGTCCGCTGTAAATCAAAAGACGTTTTGGGGGAACATGTCGCCTCCAACTTCAGAGTCGAAGAATATGCCAAGCAAGAAACCAGTGTGAAAATAAGTGGCAAGAAGAGCGCATTCCCGAAACGTCGGTTGACTCTTAATGGACTACACGGCGTTATATTCCAGAAGATACAATCTTTCTTCTCGTGTGTGATATCATGTAGCCTCATAGAAGTTCACCGACTTTTCGGAAGAAAATTTTGGTTCCATCTTCACGGTCAAAAGTTAAGTCAAGGTAGCAACCGGCAAGAACCGAGTTGATATGTGCTGTAAGAAGCTACTGTCCGGTGGCATTGTTACAATTTCGAACGACCTGTTTTCTAGAATAAGATACGCCACTGATACCACAGTAGTTTATGGAGTCATGGAAAAATGTATTGGAGTGACTCTGTCATTTATGGAGTAAGGAGAATTGAGAACCTACCATGATAGCCCCCAAAGAAAAGAGGAAAAAGGAGTATCATTCTTTCTTGTGTGAAATTTATTTACAAGAAAAATTGCCTGACAATCCCCAATATTCCCAATATTGACGTGTATATAACTGTTATCACTGGCGGAAGGTTTTGTATATATTAACAGGCCGTGGAGGCCCATAGGGATGTGAGACGTTGCGGCTGCCACATTATCTAGACATTCGGCTCACAGATGGCGGTAAGATTGTCAGCCTTAGGCGCCGGCCACCCTTTACCCCTATGAAGATTCCTGGTACTCATTTTTGTTAGAGGCTGAGTCAACCCCAAGGTCTTAGCGCGGCTGGAAGGATTAGGTCAATTGAAAAGTCCAATGACCTCATCGGGAATCGAACCCGCAACCTACCGGCTTGTAACACAGTGCTTCATCCAACTACGATACCGCGTTCCCCCTTTGATGTGTGTACACACACACACACACACACACATATATATATATATATTTCTTATTTAAAAAATATAAAGGAGAACAGGCGTGGGGATCCGTTGCGCTGACCACGCGACACCCTCTATCCGCTAAAGTTGGCACTAACTTCGTCGACAAGCGTCGGTCGCTCGTTCGGTATAGTTCGCTTGCGGACTACAGGCCACAGAGTTTGTGTGTTTTTTAAAAGGAGGCTTATGAAATCACCTTGGTGTTTGTGTCGTTCTGTCTGTTTTGCTCCTCACCGTAGAAACCATTCTTTACATAGGGACTCAGATCTGGCTAGGAACATCTTCAGAAATGTAAGTGGACATCATATGCCTTTCCTGTTGCTGGAGACATGAAAGTGACCATTGGCTTCCATCTCTTATAGAGATTAAGAATGCGTGGATCTCTACCTCCATTCCCTTTACGACTTCATGACGTATTGTTTAAGTAAGCATAAGGAGAAATTCGCTTTCATTTCTACCTATGATATATATTCTTATCGTGAAACGTGGAATTACTCATAGGCCGGTCATATGAGTAATTTTATTATTACTATTTCACTGCTGTAGTACAGAAGGAAAGACGGCTTCGGTTCAGTCAACCTGGAGCGCAGGAGAATGTTTTGACCTCCAAATTTCTTCGTTGAAAGTCACGGCTTCTGGTTCTCGTTGCCACATACGCATCGTCCTCTTCCAGCAGCTCACCCGGCATGTTCCTTGCGATATCACGCTTTGTTTTTCTGGTATTTTGTAAAGTCAGGGTATTCACATTTTCAGCTAGACGATGCAGCCGAGTTTAACTAAAGAACAGAAATAAAAGCCGAGAGAACTTTTGAAAGTTATATCGCTTTAAATGTCAAATTAACCGCCTAACTAACGGAGCGGGTTGTCTTGAAAAACTGATATTCTTCCATCTGGTCAAGGAATTTACTGCCTTTTATGGAACTCGAAAGTTCATTGTGGTGTTCACAAGGGACCGCCAGTGGTCCCTGTCATGAGCCAGACATATACAGTCCACAATCTCACACTATATTTATTTAACATTTTATCTTCATCGTACCATCTGCGTCCAGGTCTACAAAATGATTAATTTCCATTAGATTTTTCTACTATTTTTATGCATTTCTTACCTTCCTACTGCTTATTATATGCCCCATCCATATCAAGTCTTGATTTGATAACCGTAACAATACTTACTAAAATTAAAAATTATGAAGCATCTCATTATGTTATCTCTTACGCCTTCCTTTTACTTTGTCTCTTAGATGCAAATATTCTCACCATAACCAAGATAAAAAGTATACCTATTTGTAGTGCTCGTACGTATCATAAAATATTTTCAATTTTGACACCAGTTGTCACGTGATATTAATGAATATAGATGGTCTTTGGATTGGTAATTGAATTTATTGAACGCTTACAGATCGTTATTAGAAGTGACTGTAGCGCTATCGCTAATTCACAATCTACACAATCACTACAACACACACTAAGTCTTCTCAGCCTGCTGAATCTTCACCTGTTGTCGCCTGCTAAAGGCTACCAATACCGTAGCTTCCATGTACACGTCCTTACTGACCGGCGACTGTCTTTCAACTCATTAAACTCTAGACTTATCCTGTTTAATGGCCGCACCATAGCTCAAGCGGTTAGTCGCTGGCTTCCCACCGCGGCGCCCGGGTTCAATCCCAGGTCTGGTCAAGTGGGATTTGTGGTGGACAAAGTGGCGCTGGGGCGACTTTTCTCCGAGTACTTCGGTTTCCCCTGCCAATCTTCATTGCACCAATTCCTCCACAATCACCCTCACCTATCATTTGGGGCTGGTACAATAGGCCAGAAGTGGCTGCAGTACAAGGGACTTAGTCCCACCCGAACAGCAATAAAAAAATATCCTGCTTAATAACACCTTCGTACAGATCTCACAGGGAACACTGTACCTCTGTTGCTGTTATATTGTTGCTTAGCGGACCGCGCTAAAAACACGGATCCTCTGTTGTTTGCGGGCCACTGCCTGGCAACGGCTGCCGTATACAGAGCCATTATCAAGCAAAGGCCATTATATAGCTGCTTATCTCGCTGTCGCTGCCTAGCAGCTGTTCTACGTGTCATAATATATATGTATATATACACACATACCAACACGCAATAAATTGACGTAACCGAATTATCGAATATCATATAAAAACATGGGGATAGAGGTCATTTAAACCCAAGACAACGATATTAGAATCGAAAAGTGAACTGTGAATAAATTAGCATAGAACATAATTCACTTTTACACTCTGTATTATGTGACACTGCTGCCATTCGGTTTTATGGCGATGCTTTTGAAGCAGGCCAGCAGGAAGTTTATTGCAGATGACAGTAGAACTCGGTGAAGGGAACGAGAACTTACAGAGGACATTAAAAGGAACACGAAGAAACGTAAGAATTATGGGAGTTAAAAATGCATTTTACTACGTTCAAGTAGCCATGTGTTGTTTTTATTTGTTTACTACGTGATCACCACAGCCGCTCTAAGATGTTTTCCGTTGTTTGTTTACAGACTGGATACACGGTTCGTTAACAGGAACGCAAGAAGCCCACACTGTGGTGATTTCTAAATCTAGTGATTTCTCAACCACCTGTGTAAAACGTGAGTTCATTTGTGGGGAAAAATATATGAAGACTCCGGACATATGAAATCTATTTAATTTATCTGTTATTTATGTAGTAACTTGTACTCTTCTCCAAGTATAATTAGAATGATCAAGTCAAGGAGGATGAGGTGGGTAGATCATGTAGCACGAATGGGGGAGACGAGGAATGCGTATAGGATATTGGTGGGAAGGCCAGAAGGAAAAAGACCACTGGGAAGACCAAGGCATAGGTGAGTGGACAATATTAAAATGGGTCTTAGAGAGATAGGATGGGATGGTATTGATTGGACTGATCTGGCTGAGGATAGGGACCAGTGGGGGGCTCTTGTGAACACGGTAATGAACCTTCGGGATCCATACAATGTTGAGAAATTCTTGAGTAGCTGTAGAATTGGCGGCTCCTCCAGAAGGGCTCAGCTCCATGAGTAAGTATGTAAGTTATTTATGTAGTAACATTTACAATGAATCAGACTTTATAGCATCAAATAATGGGATAATTAATTAATCATAAATTGGAAAGGATTTTAAAGGAAACTGTAATGACCTAATCGAGGTGTCAACCTGGATATTTGTCTGGAAGACCCGAGGAAAACCAGTAAGGATAAGCCAGTGACCGGTCCCGTATTCGAAAAGAGTACCACTAAAAAAAAAGCCCAGAATCTCGCCGTTGCTCCAATCTGCACGGTGTCTGGATTCTTGTATTTACGGCAATGAATCTCAGGGTCCTATGAAGTAAGGTAGCCGATCTCGGTGGCTGCGCTGTATAAGGCACAAACTGTCTTTGCTCACTTGAACACTGGGATCATTGGTTTGAATCCCCACTCGACGCATGGATGTATGTATTCGTTCTGTGTTTTTGCTGCCCTGTGCTTATGTAGCGGCCTTACGATGGCTGATCCCCCACCTGAAGTGTCCAACCGACTGTGTATAGAATTAGGAAAGTGAAAAAAGTGGCCAGGAACAAACAAAGGGTTGTAGAGTCATAAAATTATTGTAACGTGTCTGCAATCCAGAAGAGTCACTGCTATGGAAACGCTAGAATAGACCGCTACAGAGGAGACAACAATTGCTCCATTGTAGTTCTAACAGGAGTCTCCATGGTTATAACAAAGGGTTCGTTGCCTAACAGCGGCCAAGGTTATAAAAGCCCAGTTTCGACGAGAAGTCAGTCTTCATCGAGCCAGCTAAGAAGCCAGCCGTGATCAAGCCTCCGGAGAAGAAAATCTCGGATCAGCATTCGGAGAAGAGAGTCCAGTGTCTCGCCGAATATCGTGAGCAGTGATCGTGACACTGCAAGTGCAAATGATTGTAAAGTGTGTGTAAGGCGAGCGATAAGAATAAACTCGCTATATCAAAGAACGGCGTGAACTTATTTGTCGCGTTATACACCCAACACGTGATATTATTATCGTTATTGTCATTATTATATTGGATGTTGTGTTGGCACACAAATAAGTAAAATTAATTGGCTTATTGTTATTATTGTTAACTTCTATGCGTGTATGTATGAGTATTGTCCTTTCTCGCAACAAAATGGCATAACCGTTGGAAATGTGCTTATTTTATTTCTCTCATCTGTTAACGCTAACTTTTAAATTTTCCTGAAATTATTGTCGGGTATCGGGCGTATATCGCGACAAATAAATTCTCGATGTATTCGATGTAGCGAATTTTATTTCACACTCGCTCTTACAATCACTCAAATTACAGATTTACGGTTACTGCTATCTGCAGTATCACAATTAGTACACTCCCAGTGCCACAATACAACTGACTGGCTGACTGACTCTGAATACAACTCGGCGACTGTTACTTTATAACTCAGTACAACTCTGCGGTAGCCACACTAGAACTGACTGTGAATAGCCTTCGCTGCTCCGTATGTAGCCTCGATCGGACAGTACGGGAAAACGGCCACGTAATAGGCACCCTTTTTGCCTGGCGCTGTGTTGCTATGTAATGCTAGCGGAAGTAACCGCTGTTACTATCGTAACGTCGCCGCTGTTGACTCGCGTTGCCTAGCGACCGCGATATCCCTCGGTGACGTCACCGCGGAGGGGAGTGGCGGGGCGGGAACTCGCCTATTACCGTAAGAACGCGAGCGTTACGTTACCGCCACGTACCGCTGGGGAGGTGGGGGTCAACATGTCACAATATTATTAATTTATTGCTATTATATAGACTGTAATATTTTGTGTCTATTTCTATGTACTCGTGCTAACTTTGTAAATTGGCCTCTATGCTGTCAAATACTGCACGTAAATAAACAAGAATTGAATTGAACTATTATTTCTAAATATCTATAATTTAAATTTCTCGATTGTTAATAGCAACTTAGATTTGTGATAATGAAATTATTACTATTATTACTTTGTTTGTTTGTTTCCTTGTGTAAATTCATGTGTTTTTCCTTCAATGTTTACCTTTAATTAGTCTTGATTTTATGTTGTCTTTGTCCAGTATGTAACTACTTTTATCTACATTGTGCTTTGTCTGTAATTGGCCTCGCGGCTGTTGGCTAAGCACATAAAAATAATAAATTAAATTATTATTATTATTATTATTATTATTAAGTAGGGTGACTTTCAGCAACCCAGCGACTTTTTATTAGCTTCTCATGACGAACTCTGTCCCGTGGAGTTAGATATGGGCTTAACACAATAAAAATCCTCTTAGTGTAAGTTAAATCAACAGGAAAGATAATATGAATAAAATAATTTATCGATACTTAAATACTGTCAAGGGGGGCATATTTTGATCAATATTTTCTTATTCAATAGTACATGAAACGAATTTGACTGTCCACCTTATCTACATGAGAAATTATGCTGAGGTCATGATTGTAACATCTATCTTCTTTGAAGACGTTTCCAGATGGCAGCAGCGTCATACATAAACTATATTCAGCTGTCTTTAAAAGAGTCGAATAATTCTATTGATCCGTCCCTAGTGACGAGACCTGTAAAGGCAGAGAGGGGCGCTGGACTCGGCCCTGTCACACAGCATCCACCAAGCAAGAACATCCGTTCTTGTGTTTTGTTCAGCTGTAGCAAAATGAGACAACTCCATGGAATAGGCAATAGTCACTCATGAGACGGTCTCTGTGGTCTACAGGTCAGAGTTCCTGGCTACAGATCCAGAGGTCCAGGTTCGATTCCCGGCCCTACCAGATTTTCTGGGAATTAGTGGGTCTGGAACGGGGTGCACTCAGCCTCGTGAGGATAACTGAGGAGCCATTTGAAGGAAATAGCTGCTCGGGTCTAGAAAACCGAAATTAATGGCGGTGGGGATCTGTTTCGCTGACCACGCGTCACTCTCTATCCGCAAAAGTTGGCATAAACTTCGCCGACAAGCGGCGGTCGCTCGGTCGGTATAGTTCGCTTGCGGACTACAGAGCACGGAGTTTGTAATAGTCACTCGTGTATTCAATAAAATTACAATTTTTTTATGGAATTCGAAAGTCTATCCCCATGTTCATTACATTCGTCCACCGGTCCTTAATCTGAGCCCAACGAGGTCCGCCCAGACACAATTTATGGTCAATTTTAATATTATACAATCCTATCATCGCCTCTCAGGTCTTACAATTGGTATCTTCCGTTCAGGTTACCCGACTAATATCATGTATGAATTTCTCGTATGTTTCTTCCATAATGAATACGTCTCCAAAAATATCATCAACCCTCATTTATCACCGTAATAATATTTCGCGAAGAGTATAAATTATGAAGCTCCACAGTACGAAATTATCACCATTTTCCCGTTAATTATTTCCTCTTAGTTCCTAATATTCTCTTCAGCACCACGTTCTCATATATCTTCAGTTTATATTATTATTTGTTATTAATTATTTTAACTGCAAATGGGTTTTACCTAGTGGCAGTGGTATTACAATAAGACACAACACACAAAATAACACACAGTGCTCAAACAAAACTAGACAAACAATAAAGGACACATTACACACAATGAATACAATGAAAATACAGTTACAACAACAACAACAACAACAAATACATAGGTCAAGGTACAAAAGTGATACCATCAGATACCAAACCGCGGGTCTGTGATTAAGACCTCCAACATTATTTAATATTTAATTTGTGTTTATCTGACAAACCTTTTCGACCCTCTGCGTTAGTCGATTATACGAAAACCAATTCATTTCTGTAGTTTGCTTACTGAGACGTAACTTTCGTAATTACGGAAGGAGAAATACAGCCAGAATCCCAGAGGACTGTGGGAAAAATATGTGAAGAGCTGCCGAAGATCGCTGTGAAGAGTCCCCGTTCCACTTGTAACTGTGACGATAAATCAGCTTGGAAAGAAGTGGAGAGGGCAAGCCAACAAACCCTCGCTAGACGATCCACAAATCTTAACGTCAAACTTTTCAGGATATTTCTAAATTGGGCTTTGCTTTGGACAATCGTATCAGTGCAATCGTTAGATCTATATGTATGAAATAAAGTGTATTGTATGGGCAGATAGCTGAAGGGTTTCCTTTCTCGTGGTTAGTTCTTCTGTCGGCCTTGCATAGAGCTAATAACAGTCTGAAATAAAACAGCAGGATACCCATTGTCTGACCTCGCCGGTAACCTGACTTCACTGCAGCGAACTTTTTCTTGTGGGGCTATATCAAGTTCCGTATACATATATCCCTACAAAGTATCCTTGATTAGCTATGAGCAAAGATTACTGAAGCTGTTGTCACGGATAACACCGATGTGCCCACTCGTGTGTGGGAGAAACAGTCGCAAGGTTGGGGCACTAAATTGTTGCACAGGCATACCACATAGAATATTTGTGAAGCAAAGTATACAGTCACGTGATATGCGTGAATATAGAGGGGTTTGGATTGGTGAATGGATTTATTGACCACTTATTCACACGACTCGAAAATACAAGTGATTTAAGCGCCACCGATAATCTTCACAATTCACAAATCACCACAGCACCCGCTAAGCATTTTCCAGCCTGCTGTGTCGTCAGCCGTTCCCTGGTAATGGTTTCTAACAGTGATAAGTCTTCAGCTTCGAGCCCTCAGATCCTGTCTCTACAGCCTCCCGTGGAGAACTGAACAGACTCAAGTCACACTGCGACTGATGGTTAGTCAGCGAATCAATCTTGGTGTCGAGCCCCATCTGCGACTCATAACTAGATATTTATTACTGTTTGACAGTTCCGGTGTTGTTTCTGTGGAGCGCCCTCTCTGAAGAGAGGACAGGTCTCTCTTTTGTGTATGCCGCTGGCCCTTGCCAGAGCCGTCTTTCTCGGGTCCGAGTGCCTTGGGACTAGCGACCATATTTTACTGTCTCAGATTTGAAACGTCCCTTTTTGTCGCCTCCTACGACTCGCAGGGTCACGGTGGAGGTATTCGACCTCGCCTCAACACAGATATGACGTCTCTCGCTTATAATATCTCGGCATGGACCACATAGAAAACACCATTCATCTATTGTTGAGTTCGTGTCCGTTGCTGCGTAAATGCGTTTACCAAGCTGTTGCCCAGAAACGGGCGCGCGCGGGCCACAGAAATCACCGTCCTTCTATTGTTGCTTGCGTATATGTTGCGAGCTTTATCTAGCAACGGCCGCTGTTTACACAATCATTGTTTAGCAACGGGTCTATACTCCACAATTTTATTCCTTACTAATACAATGCACTGTGTTTCATGTATGTAATTCTATTTGTATTACAGACTTTATTTGTTAAATGTGTAACCAAATCTTGAAAGATCCTGTATTGCTAGAAGATTAACAGCAATGAGGCTGGCATGACAAAAAATTTGCTATAGAAAATCCACGAGATTGAGCCAGGGCTCCAATTAATCTACTATTAAATTATGCCCTTTAGGTTCTCTTGGCAATGACTATTTCACAATAGCCTCTTCTTCAATGTCGTAAATGCGTCTACGTCAGGAGTGAACCGGGGCTTCAATAGGTCTCTCCTGAAGTGACAGCGTCAGTAACAGAACATGGAGCTACAATCCCCCCACCCCATCATCTTCTGATGTAATGCCGAAGTTCAGGAAGGTACAACCTCTTTCTAGTTTCACAGCTGACCTCGTCCATTTTCTTTCCGGTCTCCCAAATTTCTTCTTTCCCCAAATCTCTATTGTATTATAACTCTGATCCAAAATTTATTAAACAATCAGCAATCATTCTCAAATACTAAGTAGACGTTATATATACATATTGTAGCGTACTACGCGTGATTATAAACGGAATTTTGGATTCGTGAATATATTTATTGACCAGTTACAGGACGTAACTGTAATAACTATGGCACAATCGCCTTTCATACCATATACAGTTCACTGTTACACACATTAGTGCCCTCAGTTTGTTAATAGACGTTTCCTGGTAACGGCTCCAATAAAGACTATTCTTCCGTTTCCGCCCTCAAGTCCTCTCTTCTCAGGTTCCCGTACTGAACAGATTAGAGTCAGAGTCACTATACGACAGACAGTTTACCACCAAACAGTTCGTCTTGGCGACAAGCCCCTCGAACACCCACGACCAGTAATTTTATTTTCCAAATGAACACTTGCGGTTATAGTCATTATGTAGCATCCTCTCTGAGGAGAGGAGGAGTCTGCTGTTTATAATTGCTGTTGGTTCTCGCCAGTGCAGTAATTCTCAGGTTCCGCGGGACTCATGACCACATTTTACTGTCTCAGATTCGATACTCCTGCAACTTGAAAACCAGGTCCCCCAAGAACAAGGTGACCAATTTATACTCTCAGGCACTGGGTTCTTTTTTCTTCGCCTCCTACGAATCGCAGGGCTACGAGGGAGGTATTTGAACCCGCCTCCACACGGGGCACTGAACTAGTAGCCCAAGTTGTCTCCCTTGTAACTCCTCGGCACGGACCGAGCGCCAACAGCACCTCCGTTCTTGTGCGTCGATTCGTTACTGCGGAAACGTGCTTACCGAGCCGTTGCGTAGAAAAAAGTCTCGTACATTGTCTATTTTGCAGAGCGTCGCATAGTAACGGCTCTACACGCTACAATATTAAAGCGTATAAGCTTTGAATACTTTACAATTAATTCGGATAAACAAAAACGAACTCTGTGGCCTGTAGTCCGCAAGCGAACTATATCAACCGAGCGACCGTTTTGTCGGCGAAGTTAGTGCAAACTTTTGCGGATAGAGGATGTCGCGTGGTCAACGCAATGGATTCCTACGGCCGTTAATTTCGGTTTTCTAGACCGGAGCCGCTATTTCCTTGAAATATGCTCCTCAGTTATCATCACGAGTCTGAATGGACCCCGTTCCAGAGCCACTACTTCTCAGAAAGTTTGGTAGCGCCAGGAATCGAACCCGGGACCTCTGGATCTGCAGCCAGGAACTCTGACCACTGGACCACAGAGGCGGTCTATAATGAATTCTGATAGAAGTGTTAATTTCTGACTTGTGTACTCTTTTATACAGCGAAGTTGGTTATTTAACGACGCTGTCATTATCGAGACTATATAGCGTCAGGATTTTTTTTCTCCTCTCGCCCTCACTGTGGAGCATAGGGCTGATCTCTGTTTCATGGTCATTTTTACAGACGGTAGGACTCCTTGGACGGGTGATCAGCTCGTCACAAGGCCTCTACCTAAACGCAGGACAACATAAACACAGGATAAACGCAGACACACATCAAACATACATGACCTGAGTGGGATTCGAACCCTCAATCCCGGCTTCCGAGCGAGCGAAGACAGCACATACCTTAGACCGCTGAGCTACCTTGACCGACCGGGTCGGGACTAGGTACAATAGTAAATTAAAATAGCAAACACGTTTGCTTTTGACATTTTATTTCGACAAAATTATGCATTGATTAATTTCTGTAATTTTTAACGAGATCAATATTTTTTTACGGAGAGGTTAAAATATAATAAAAGAAGCTATTATTGAGGATTCCTGAACACATCTGTGGGTTGGAGAGGACCGTAGTTTTCCACTTCTGCTTGTATCTCATTTAATAACGAAAGCAGCAAACTAATTATGCAGATAACTAGTCTAAGAAAGTGGGCACGCACTATGCTACAAGCCTGAAGGTCGCAGGTTCGATTCCCGATGAGGTTATTGGATTTTTCAAATGGTCTAATCTTTCCAGCCGCGCTATTGCCCCGGGGCCGACTCAGCCTCTAACAGAAATGAGTACCAGGAATATTTCTGACAGGCTGACAGCCTCATTGTCATCTGTGAGCCGACTGTCTGGAAAATTTGGGAACCTCGACGTTTCAGAACGCTATGGGCCTCCACGGTCTGTTACAGGGATAACTTGAAGCTTTAAGCTTCAAGTTTTTAAGTCTAAGAAACTAGGTATGTACCCGTTAACTAACCACGTACATAAATGAAAAGCTATCTGATAGTAGAAGCCTAAGGCTCATTTTCACTGACAAAGACATTCCATAGCCTGTCCAATTAAGTTAAATTGTTTCTGTCAGAGAATTGGTAGCAGCGAACGAAGTAAACATGGTTTGCTTTAACTTAGCTTTATTGGAAAATTCCATTTTCAAGAGAGCCATAAGAATATTTTACAAATTTTACTATCATCTGTAATGTAACACAATGTAATTTAGCATACGTTTACCGACGTTTTCGGTGAAACGTACTTCTTCCATCTTCAGAGTGAAAAAATATACGAAGCAAGCAACAAGCAGCAAGCACTCATGTTGGATTCGAAGCACTCATGGTTATGCCTATACACATTTCTATGTTCTATGGTATAACGCCGTGCAGTCCGAGGGAAGTCAGCCGACGTCTCCAAGGAGATACTTCCTTACTAAAACTTGGATGATTTTCACTGGGCAAACACTCAGATTGCTACTTAATTCCTGCTTATTAATTTCTTTGCTTACACTTTCTGTGGAGCTGGTCGCGCCATAGCTCAAGCGGTTAGTCGCTTGCTTCCCACCGCAGCGGCCCGGGTTCGATCCCAGGTCTGGTTAAGTGGGATTTGTGGTGGACAAAGTGGTGCTGCGGGGCAGGTTTTCTCCAAGTACTTCGGTTTCCCCTGCCAATCTTCATTCCACCAATTGCTCCACAATCACCCTCACCTATCATCTGGGGCTGGTACAATAGGCCAGAAGTGGCCGCAGTACAAGGGACTCAGTTCCACCCCACTAGCAACAAAAATACTGTGGAGATGGAGGCAGTACGCTTCGCCGAAACGTAGGTGAACTTCCATCGGACTTCAGAGAGTCACATTGTAGAGTGATCGGTATGTATCGTGTGACGGGGACCTTTGTCGGCCCTACAGAAAGGATCAGTCTGTAGCGACTGAGAGAGGTTGACAAGCTTAGTACTTCTAATTGCATAGACTTAATATCGGCAGGATGACAAGCAAGATACGTGTGATATGTATTGAGGCTACGTTCTGAAAGTCAGATATGTGTGTAGGTATATAGAACCTACTGCTGGCCAGACAATGTTCTGTTAAAGTGCATCTAATATGTGAGTCAGGGCGCGTCATATGTTAGCAACATTACGGGAGAAAAGTAGGAGCCGGGACAGCGCAGCAGACATACCGACTGGCTGCGAGCTACACGACCGAGGGGTCTGAGTTCCAGTCACGCTAGGTTCAAGAATTTTCACTTCTCCACGTCGTCCAGACCGACTTTGGGTTTCACCCAGCCTCATATCCAATGAGTATGGGGGGGTTTTCCCCTGGGGGTAAAGCGGCTTGGGCATGAAGCTGATCACTCACTTCCAACTAGTACAGAGGTCAAGAGAATGTGGATCTACATATCAACTCCTCTATACGCCTTCATGGCATAGTGCCTACTTAGTTAAGCACAGGGAAAATTTTACCTTTTACGGAATAAAAGTGCTGTGTAAATATATTTGAATTTCCTACGGCATATGAATATGGAATTGAAAATGAAATCTAGTCAACTCTGTAATTATGACGTAGTAGTCTGTCACTCACAAGTAATGGCGCGCCCTCGTTCTAATGGCAGATGGAGTATATCCGATTCTATGGGGAAAAATGGAGAGTTTACACGTAACGTAAATTGGAATTGCTTAAATAAATCTGTGACTATTAATTTCAGAATCTTAAACAAATGTATTTTAGCACGTACCCGTTGCTGGGCAACAGATTTTTAATAATCACATACACGCAGCTGTCACTGAGTAACGCCTAAACAAATAAACTTATTATCATGGCAACGAATGCACACGTAACAATAGAGGAACTGTCGCAAACAGTGTTTACTACGCGGTCCGTATCGAAATGTTATAGAGTGGTTGCATTAGCCAGAGGGCAAGCCTGTGTTGAGGCGGGGTCGAATCCCTCCACTGTAGCCCTGCGAGTCGTAGGAGGTGATGAACAGGTAACCCAGTGCCTGGGGCTATAACCGGGCCACCCTGTTTCTGGGGGACGTAAATACAGAGACCTGACTCTCTATGTTGAAGAAGTCTAGAATCTGAGACAGTAAAATGTGGTCACGAGTCGTGCGGGACTCGGACCTGAGAATGACTAAGCTGGCGAAGACCAGCACAAATTGTACACGATAGACCCACCTCTCGTCTGACAGGACGTTACAAAAGGACTATAACCGTAAGTGTTCAATTAAAAAGAAATGCTAGTTCATAGTTTCAAGGGACTTGTCGCAAGGCGAAAGGAATGACAGTAAATCGCTAGTCGTAAAGTAATTTTAAAGAACGAATGGGCAACGACGTGAATACAGAAGCTAAATAATCTCCATTGTTAAGGACTGTTACCAGGAAACGCCAAGTGAAAGCAGTCTGAGAAGACTTAGCAGGTGCTCTAGTGATTTGTGAAGTGTAAAGATTTGCGATACGAGATGTAATTGGTCAATAAATCCAGTCACAAATCCACACCCCATCTGTTGTTACTTTATTGCTTTAGTTATTTTAATTTATTGTGATTACGAGTGACTGTACAACTAGTGACCAATAAATCCAATTACCAATCCAAACCCCGTCTTATTAGTCACACCCTAAATGCTGACAGTATCAATACTACATAGCATCAATGATATTGTGATTCACGAATATGGAATAGTTTAAGAAATAGAATTGACAGGGGTGACAGAGGTACTCGGAGAAGGCCTTCCTCAATGCCATTTGATCCACTACAAATTTCATATGACCTGACCTGGGGTTGAACTCGCTCCGCAGCGACCGGAAGCCGGAGACTAAATGCCTGAACTATGAAACCAACATGACGCAAGTAGCAAGCCCTTCATGCTGTTTTTTTTTCTCGGCTTATTTCTCGTTCCTGCAGTTGGAGGCATTATGTTTAACCGAAACGTCTGTAGACTTTCATCAGACTACACAGCGTTATGTCCCATAAGAAAGAACTCTTCACAATGAAGACTGTGAGAACTGCAAATCCTGCAATTGCTCTTCCAGGACATTCAGGGCCCTGGCCTCTTATTCAGTTATGTAATCATTTTTGACGCATGGTAGGGCTCGTCTCAAGATCTCTACCTAAACTCAGGATAACACAAACACAGAATAAATACATACCAAACATCAATGCCTTTGACGGCGCGACTACACACAATTCGTTATTATGTATTCGTAAAAACAATTACAATTTTCAATGCCGTTTCGACGGTAAATACCCTTTAATATGCTGAACAACAATAATGTTATCTATTTCTAAACGTCGGCCTCAGAAAGGGTCAGCTCCTATCTTTCTGCCTGGTTCTTTACGGGTTAGTGCCAAAAAATGTGTCTCTACTTCAGGTAGCCGATGCCATAGTAAGGAGGTGTCCCGGTGGGAGGTCTAATGGTATCTGGCAGACCTCCTCGTTAACTAAACGTAAACTTGGGGTCTGCTATCTCTACCCTGTTAACATGGAACCTTTGTTAAGTACCCCCTGCCAGGCTGACACGACCCCCTACCCTACACGATGAAGTGTACAACTTTAGCATTCAGAAGATATGGGACGAGTCTGGGCATTCCTTGGCAGGTCCCTATTATGGCCCCAGATGATTTGATCCATGATCACGTAAGTCAGTCTGTCATGATTTTATAATGTGATATCTGCGCCGTCCTTCTTAGTTGAGTAGATCCTAGTTAGAACTGATGTCACGAAGATATCAAATTGTTTTCAATTTCAACCAAAATGAAGGTTTTTGACATAAGACAGAACTGATAAATATCACGTCTTGATGTTCTGTAGATATAAACCTGAAAGTCACCTTACTGGATGCATATCATGTACACATGGAGCTGAGCCCTTCTTGAAGAGCCGCCAACTGTGCAGCTACTCAGGAACTTCCCAGCATTTTATGGAACCCAAAGGTTCATTACCGTGTTCACAAGAGCCCTATCTTCCTAAGATATATTTTAATATTGTCCACCCACTTATGTCTTGGTCTTCCCAGTGGTCTCCTTCCTTCTGGCTTTCCCACCAATATCCTATAAGCGTTCTTCTTTTCTCCCATTCGTGCTACATGCCCTGATGAATGTCGCTAAGCGTAAATTATATTTATAATATGTTTTTCATGTGCCGGACACGGTAGCCGAGCGGTCTAAGGCATGTACTGTCTTCGCTCGCTTGGAAACCGGGATCGTGGGTTCGAATCCCACTCAGGGCATGAATGTTAAGTTTGTGTGTGTGCGTTTTTCTGTGTTCGTGTACAGGTAGAGGCCTAGCGACGAGCTGATCACCCGCCCAAGGAGTCCTACCGAATGTGTAAGATCTAGAAAAACCGAAGTGAACGGAGAAGTTCATGGAGGTAGGCCTAGGCCCACTGGGGCTGTAGTGCCAAGGAAAAAATAAATGTTTTTCATAATACGTATGTTATATTATTCTTCTCCTTCTTCACTTCAAACATTAGGCATTAGCCAGTTCCGACTTCATTTATGATTCTCTCCATCTCTTACTATGTCTTCCTACTACTCCTTTTACATGTACTTTCCAGTTCATAGCTTGTTATAGGAATGCAGGTTCCATGAATTATTTTCTGTTCTCTTTTCTTTTGCTTTTCCTCTAGTAATACATTTTCAAATTCTGTTCTTGTGTCTCTGTTTCTAATTATATTTTATAACAAATTATTGCTTCTCCTTCACTGGCGCTACGACCTTGTGTGGATCTTGGCCTCCATGCTCGTCCTCCATGCGCTCTGATATTTCGTAACGGCAGGTATTTCCAGAATGGGGTTGTTTACCCTACTCCTAAGAGCCAACTTTGAGACCCGGGATTACATTTCGTCTGGCTCCTAGCCTTTGACATACCTGACATGAGTGTCCCTACCAGCAAATGACGCTCCCACCAGCATAGCTCTCCGGGTCGTTGGGGCTCTAGCCCTCGAGGAGGACAAATATATTGCGATAACCAAATAAATGATATTTAAATGGACAGAGCACGTAGCGCGCATGTGGACGATAGGAAGTGTCTGCAAATCTGAAGCCAGAAAACTAAAAATAAAGAGTACACGTGACAGCTGTAGGTACACGAGGTAAATGTAAAATTGTTCCTGTGTTTCATTAAACAACTCACCATGAAGACGCATGGGGATGTGGACGTACAGCATTTATCTCGGCACTAGCTGTAGGTGAGTGGTCAGCTTAACGATCCGGCCGGCTGGGACCCAGAGCTGGTATGGAAGCTGGGGAGAAGAGAAAAATCTATTTCCTTTACTTGGAATCGAATGTCTTTTCTTGGTCATCCAGCCCCTCGACTAGACACTACGACGCTACTACGACTGAGCTGTGCTGCCTACAGCAATGTAGTGGGAGGCCTGTTCACCCAACCGACCAGTATATCACTTGTTATTATGGGATCAGAAGACTCATAGCTTTCTCACAGATTGTCTTATTCGGTCATATTACTACAGAATTTAATGCAGCAAAATAATTGCACTTCAATTTTACAAGAATAATACATATAAATGGATAATATTGTCTCGAAATATTAATAGTGCGGCATGTAGACCCGTTACCAGGCAACGACTGCGAAACAAACAACCAGACAGTGACTGTTACTAGGCAACGGCCCTTAAACAGCAACAGAGGAACGGTGTTTTCTGTGCGGTTCGTGTCATGGTATTGTAAGTAGGTCAATTAAATTAAGTTAGTTGGTTGGTGAGTGAGTTAATTAGAGAGCTGCTAAGGTTCAGTCGTTGTGAGCTGTTGCTATGAGAAGCTGGTAGCTGAGGCCGAAAATAGTTCGGGACCTCAAGGGAAGGGAAATGTCCTTCAGTGAAAGCCGCTACTAAGCAACGGCTAATAAAGACGTGACTTTGGACGCTAGTGTATGTGTGTAATAGTGAATTGTAAGGTGTAGTCACGCGCTGTATCAAAGTGTCCAATAATTCCGAGTACCCCTCCAAACCCCTTCTATATTCACACTCATATACAAGATAATATTTTTTCCCCGTCAATTTGAGATAATTTCTCCCATTGTTGGGTATATATGATGATTCATGTTAATTACGACATTGTATTTAATATTTCATGGTACGCAGGAAATATGAATCTAAAAGGTTTCTTTAAACCAAGTTCTACCCTTGTTAAAATTATTTTAAAATAACGTTTAGCTTGTTCTTCTTTTATGCTTATGTTACATCTTTTGTCGCATATGCAATGTGTGTGTTTTCTAAATTCTTTAGGTTTCTTACAGACAACTGGTAGGATTCCTTGCTTGGGGGATCAGACGGTCGCAAGCCGTTACATACAAAATACAATGTAAACACAGATAAATGCCAAACATATATATTCATGCCTCTAGTAGGATTCGAACCCACGATCGCAACCTTCGAACAGATGAAAACTTTTCGTGCCTTAGACCGGGCGGTGACTCCTGATCGGTACCTTGGAATCTAAGATCTGTAATTACGACACTGTCATCTGTTTCTATATAAGACGGTTTTGTTCTTTCTTGTCGGTGTGTTGGGAAACCTCACAGTAAGTGGCTATGTCCTGCCTCAACTTACAGCATCCCAAGCTTCTCATCTGCGTCTGTCTGTATCACGTGACTAGAAGATATAAGAAATGATGGGACATTCCGTTGGTTTCTTTTACTTTTATGAGCTGTCAAAGCTCCTTACGCTATTGTGTCCTCTATAGAGAATATAAAAGTTTGCTTGAAGATTGATCACAAAGCCAGTCTATGTAGAACTCTTCCGTCTCGTCACGACCTCAGTGAATGTTGGTTACAGATAAAATGCACTGCCTTCCTGTGGATGTGTCACATTCAGTGTAGTTAACAATTTACTTAAATAATTCGTGTTAAGGGCTGATCATGGTGCGCGCTATCTAAGGAGCGAACTGTCTTCGCCCACTTGAACACTGGGATCGTGGTTTCAAATCCCGACTCGAAGCATGGATGTCTGTGTGCGTTTATTCTGTTTGTGCTGCACTGTGTGTAGGCAACGGTCTTGCGAGGGCTGATTCACCGTCCAAGGAGTACTAACGACTGTATAAGATTACGAGACTGAAAAAAAAAAACGAAAAAGGCCCAAAAAAGAGGCTGCGGAACCATTTATTCATGTTAAGGAATTATGAAAAACACCGCAGAATAAAAATTCCAACTGGAGACCAGTAAATTGGCGTAGCAGTAAGCCTGCAGACTGGAATTCGGGATGTGACTGGTTCAAGTCCCGGCTAGGACATTGGCTTTGGCGGGTTTTCCTCAGTTGTTCTTGGCAAATGAAGGGGGATTATCTCATTTAAGACATGACCACTTTCTTCCTAATATATTCCAAGTCATGTATTATCCTACTGTTCCATTGTATACAGTTTGCAACGTTCAGTGAGTCGAGTAAATTGCTGTTGATCATCGACAGCACAATCATACCTGGTTCCGATTTCCGCGGGACTTACCTGTATAACCGTGTTTAGGTGTATCACGGTGTTGTGTTTTGATACTGATGGCACCGTAAAATCACGCCCTCCCCCACGACACAGTCAGCTGCTTAACCTATAAATCCATATATGAGGCGACTCTATATTTTTTTTTTCCAATGAGAAACCAGATTTTCTGACAAAGGAAATAAAAATTATGCTATTAAGAAATTATGAACCCTTCCTAGAATATGTCTTTAAGGACATGAAAATAAGGGGACCCCTTTTTTCTAAGAAGCAGTGTTTAAAAAAAGAGATCCTTTTATTCGGTGAATACAGGAATTAATTTCTGATAAATATAAATTAATGTATTTTTTATAATTAGTTTTTCTATTCTTACTGTGGGGTGAGACTTGAGTCCTTTGGTATTGTGGCTGCAAACGGGAATACTGTACTAATCTCGACGACAAACGAGAGATTGGAGCTTTTACGGAATGACAATTGACAAGGGACAGCCAATATTCTCAGACTAAAACTTGCACTATTTTGGAGAAATAAAATGAATTAAATCCGTGACCTGTAGTCCGCAAGCGTACTATACCAACCGAGCGACCGCCACCTGTCCACGAAGTTAGTGCCAACTTTAGCGGATAGAGGGTGTCGCGTGGTCAGCGCAACGGATCCCCACGGCCATTAATTTCGGTTTTCTAGACCGGAGCCGCTACTTTTCCATTCGATTATCTCCTCAATTATAGTTACGAGGCTGTTTGGGAGAAATATACTGTCTTTATTTTCTACCTCGAAGATGGAGACAGCACGTCTCTCCGAAACATTAGCAAATATCATCTAAACTATAGGGCGTCACATATCATAAGGTCCTAGAACCTCAGACTGTTTTAATTATACGAAATTTACGAATTAAACAAGCTTAGTAATCTATAGAAACGTGTTTTCTTTACTTTCTACTTTAAGAAGAAACGCGCGCAGTAGGCAAATACCGTGTGGCCATATAAAATAGTAGGTTTGGATTGCTGACTCCTGTGTTAAGAAGCAGGCCCTATTTAGCATGATTGCGCAGCGTTGCCATCAAACAAGAACCTTAACAGCGAAGCTACTCTTACTACCACTTGCCTAAATGAGAAGAAGCCCTATCTCGTACAAACGACCAGGCAAAACGTAAAAGATATTTTCTCCACTTAGTCGGATCATGTCACCTTTTAGCCTTTTCGGAACATCAAACGAATCCGACATTCCTTAAAATGTGATAGTTAACTGCCGGCTACCTGTAAGTTGTGTGTGTGTGGTTGAGAGAGCTGGAGACTAACTTCAGCTCCTTTGAGCAGGACACTAACAAATCTTGTGTGTGTAGTGTGTAGTGTGTGCTGTGGGGGGGGGGGGTTCTCCTTATATTGCGAGAAATATTTTCATTTTGGTTTAGCTCAGGTGGTATAGATATTAGCTACAGTTTGGAAGAACGGTGTTTGATTCAAGGAGAATGCACTTAGCTTGCACCTCCATACATTGTTATGGAGGGGTGCTTACTTAAGCACAATGACAACTTCATTTTTCTCATTAAGGAGTAACAATAACAATAATAATAATAATAATGACAAGTGGTTTAACTTGTGAAAATGCGACATCTCTGTTTTATTGCTATTTACTACAGCGGACATAGAAGAGAACACCCAAATATATTACGAAATACACACCCTCTTAGTAATACATATGATACGAACGCCTGTGTAAATATTTTCGTAATTTTCGAGTAAGATTCAAAATATCCTTTCCGAACTTTTTCTAAACTGCACGAATATATTTTACTTCTTTTTTTTTTTGAGGGGGCACGCGGTAGCGTAGTTCATTCAGGCACTGTACTACAAGCCGGAAGGTCGCGGGTTCGAGTCCCGATGAGGTCACTGGATTTTTTCAATTTACCTAATCCTTCCAGCCGCACTATGGCCCTGGGGTCGACTCAGCTTCTAACAGAAATGAGTACTAGGAATCTTCCTTGAGGGGTAAAGGGAGGCCGTTTCGCAAGTCTGATAATCTCACCGCCATCTGAGAGCAGATTGTCTAGAAATGTGGGAGCCTCGACGTCTCACAACCCTATGGGCCTCCACGGTCTGTTACAGGGACAGATTTACCTTTTATGCTAGTATCGTATGGAACTGTTTAAGGTACCGTACATGTTTTAAGCATAGCAACGGTCGCGGTAAACACGCTTCCACAACAGAGGGGCTCTTTGTTTCTGCATGGTCTGAACGGCATCAGCTGTCTCCATTCTCATAAGCAATGCTTATTCAGAAATTGTTCTCAAGGTCTACATTTTGTGTTCTTTCGATACTGAAAGTTATGTCATGACTGAACTGGGAGTTCACGAGCTTCTATCTGTTATAAAGTAATTTCAGCGCCGAACAGCATAAAGATGCATGATATTAGAAGCGTCGTTGAAAGTCATCTGGGGTGGGGGTGGTCCCGGTAGTGCTTAGTGTATGAACAAGGGTTTGCCATGTTTTGACGCACGTGTTACAGCTGGTCCGCCATGTTTTATCCTTGTTTGTGACCTCAGGTGACCTGTCTGCTCCTAATGAGACCAGACATGTGTTTAGCAGAGGGGGTGCCATCCTGGGGTAGCAGTTTTGAGGGGTTATGTCTAATATTCCACTCTGCGAAGAAACAACGAATCTGCACATGAAACTTGGACTCTTTGAGGGAGGGAAACTGGTGTTTCTTTCTTCAGTACAACGCCAAAGTTTTCCGTCTGGAAAAGAGCGAAAATGAACATAATCTTACAGAAATATGAGGACCAAGCAATCAATAAATCCATCAGCCAATAATTTACTTATTAACTACATGTAATAAATCACATTTTTAATTTAAAGAAATTGATCTGTTTTTAGTGATGAATTTGTGTGTTGTCGTGAATATTATTCTGTTATCAGTTTAATGAAAAGATATTTTATGTATTTTTCATGAATTTCGCTTTTACAGACAAAAATATTTCCTATAGATAGCAGTTTTAATTATTTAGTATTGTTACTAGATTGCGACATGACGCCTGAAAGCTTGAATATCGGAGCCAAAGTAGACGTTCATTACTAGGCAACGACTCTGTAAAGAGGTTTCCGCGGAAATGAACGCGCTCAACAATAGAGGTGCGATGTTTTTTACGTGGTGCGCGCCGAGTCCGTTGTTATGCAACGGCGCGGTAAATACGTCTCCTCAATAATAGAGAGGTTGTGTTTTAAAAGAGCATTTGCCGTTTAAATTTCAACTGGCTTTATAGTAGTTAATACAAGACTAACTGAATTTATGATTCGCATCAGAGAAATATTATAGTGATGGAGACAGACTGCAGGCCCAATATTGTGTCTAGTATACCCACCTTATGCTAGCATAATTTTTACATGTACGCATGAAGGATTCGTGCTTTTCAGAGCGGTATGTATTTAGATTATGATGCTTTTATTCATGATCCGTGTAGTATGGGAGACGGTTACTAATATATATATATACTCACCTACCAGACTACACGGTGTTATAAGCCAGAAGACCACAACATATATAATTGTACCCCGATGAACGAGGCAGTATCTTCGTTCGAAAAGTTAGCAATCACCTACCAAACTAGACGTTGTCACAACCCAGAAAGTTATATCCTGTAAATAGAGGCCGAGGTTAAGAAGCAACAGCCTCAGAACTGAGCCAATTTCTGTCTTTCGATTGGTTCTTATTCTCCCGCAAATATTTGTATTTGCAGCTTCCCTGAAACAACTGCATACTTCTCACAGCGTTATTTGCAGTTCTGTGGCTGTTAAAATATCAATATTTTGCTTCCTTAAATCATTGCTCGTGTAAATCCCAAATAGCTTAGCTGCCTGCTTCTACTAATCCGCTGTCACTCGCCCTGGCAGCGAGGGGATTACCCGTACTTAATTCATCAATCACACTCGTTTGCACGTGACGTCCCCGTTGAGTCCCAGAAGTTTTGTGTAAAAGTTTAGTTCCCCACAGCGCGCAAATTGTACTTTCTGAGATTGGCAGCAAAGCTGCGGGAAGGAAATAAATTATTAGTATGAATATAAGGCGATTTTTAGCCTAATTTCTTACAGCAAGCTCACTCGATATCCATACTGTGTGTGTATCCCCATTATCAATTTCTGAATATCTGAACCAATCTTTATGAAAATTGGCACATGATCCTGCTAAAGGTAGAAGGTAGAGCTATCCCTGTAACATGTCTTGAAGGCCCATAATGTTGTGAGACGTCGAAGTTATGAGACTTATGAGATTATCTTGTTGCCTGCGTCTCCGCTCGTAACAAGCATGAATAGTGGAGTCAAGAGAGACGACATTTGCTGGGAAACGGTTCGGCAAACACGTTCCCGCGGCAGCAAATCCAGACGGAACGATAGAAGAATATTGGACACGGTATTTTCTACTGCGATCTCTGTCTCATTAGACACTCGGTGTGTAGTGAAAGGAAAATAGTCGAGCAATTCTGCAAAGGAATTTTTGTTTTTTCTTCTGATTTTCTCATTGGAAAAATAAGGGTTTGCCGTATATTCGGGCATATAATTAACCATGAACGTATGACTTACTAACTAAACACAGATCTTCGGCTTTTGCACCCTAATGTGTATGTGCGAATAAGATATTTTTCAAGATCATGAACACAGATATCTAGTATTAACGTGTTTCATATTAAACCACCACATATTTCAACACTTCTATTAAGTATTGTGCCACCTGAGGATGACCCAATAGTTGGGTCTAAACATATAATTGATTAAAACAAAACACCTTAACGCTAGAGAGTTGTGTTTATGGACTCGCTGAAACTCCCCATTCTGCTCACACAGGGTATTTGTGTGTTCCATATGGTTCTCACAATAAACAGCGACTGTTTCCCTAAACAGCATTAACCGGTTGGGCTTTGTAGCGGAGACGTAATGTGTTTCCTGTGAGGTACGGACTGAATCTCTATATTATTTGTGTGTTCCGTATGGTTCTCACAATAAACAGCGACTGTTTCCCTAAACAGCATTAACCGGTGGGGATTTGTAACGGAGACGTAATGTGTTCCCTGTGAGGTAGGAACTAGATTTTCGTATATTACTTAGAGGAACTGCACATTTTAGAAGGGTTAATAGGCTGACAGCTGGTCAGTTTGACGTTGTTAATATTCAATTTCTTTTGCAGTTGTTGGATCCAAAATCTGGAATGAAAATTTTCATGTTAAGAAAAATATATTCGATTTGAGGTTTTCACAGGCGCTGTTATGCTGGTAGAAGTTCACCAACGTTTCGAAAGGAAGTATCTCCTTCATTTTCGCGGTTGAAGACTAAGCCAAAGAAGAAACCGGAGTGAAGCAGACTGAAATATTATTTTCAGCGGATCACACGGCGATATATTGTAGAAGACAGAAATCTTTTGGTAAGAATATGATTTTAAAATTTGTTTTAACATCATAGCGTTTTAAAAGATTTGTCTTATTCGCACTCTTGAAGTATTAATTCGAACTCTGACATTAAAATGGATCAGATGTGTAACTTATGACGCCCAAAAAAGTCTGGAAGTGGGAAAACAGTAGCGGAGCATATGTCGAAATTGATCGCTGCATGTCTGCGGGCTGCTGCTGCAACGCTCACTTCCGGTGCATGATATATGGTGTGACGCTCGCTCGCTCGCTCGCTCGCTACCAGCTTACTACTCTGCTTCCCGTCTCTTCCTCCCTTATTTCATCTTCGACCGTCTTTCATCACCTTTTGCTCTCTTTCTTTTGCACCAACGGTTTTCTCAGATCTTCTCAATCATCACTTATATCTCTGGTCCCTTCATATTCTGAATGCTCCCCCAACATTAACGATTGTTTGAAATGTGTTTGTTATGACTCCGTCAACTTATGGTTAGCATTCTTACCGTGATTTTTTTGTATTTGTTTTGTTATTTATTTGTGGTCTATTTAGCGACAAGATCAGAAGAACAGACTCTGTAGTGTCAAATGAACATAAAAAATGCTATTCCTGTAATAGGGTGTGGAGGTCCAAAGTTGTGAGACGTCGAGGTTCTCACATTTCCTAGACAATCGGCTCACAGACATCGGTGAGGTTGTTAGCCCTACGCACCAGCAGCCCCTTACCCCCAGGAAGATTCCTGGTACTCATTACTTTTAGAGTCTGAGTTGACCCCAGAGCCATAGTACGGATGGAAGGATTAGGTCAATTAAAATTTCCAATGACCTCATCCGGAATCGAACCTGTCACATTTCGACTTGTAACGTAATGCCTAAACCAACTACGTTACCTTAAAATCCTCATTTATGATAATCGAAATGTGCAACTATGGAATACAAACCGGAAACTTCATCACTTGACGTTATTACCGAGCTGTTGCCTAGCAACAATTGGGAACACGCATACAGGTACACAGACTGATATTAGGGATTTACGAAGTAAGCTGTTGAGATGTGATTAAGTGCCATGTTACACCAAGTTTCATAAAGATTGGTTCAGTAATTCAAAAGTCGATAAGAGGGAATACACAGACACACAGACAATTGTAGTTAATATAGTGAATAAAAAATAAACAATATTATTAAATGTAAGTTTTGAGGTTTTCACGGCGATGACTATGAAGAAAGTCGTCTTCTGGGTTTTGGCGCCGTGTATTCTTCGTTTTGGCCGACGTTTCTCCAAAACCCAGAAGACGACTTTCTTCAATATTATTAAATATTTTTTATTCTTCTGCGTGTAAACGTTTAACAGTTACAAGAAATTCATCAGATCGTTGAAATTTTAGAATATAAATTGGGTGAAATTTCAGAATTCACAACATTACGTCATTACAACATTACATTCAGGTCTTTGTCATGACTTGGAATCCTCAGTGATGTAAAGCGGCCGGGGCGTCAAGCTGACCACTCACTTCCATCTAGTATCAAGTACAAGAAAGTCAGAGCTATAACTTCACTCCCCCATACGTATCCATTGCGTGGCTCTTAATTAAGCACAGAAGCAACTTTATCTTTATTTTAACATCTGAATTTGTTCTTGATGATAACTTCAGGGCTTAGCTCGAGAGAATGGAATTCGCAATCAGGAGACACCGTCAATATTTGTCCTTACTGGACTGATTCTATCAGACTCTGCATTGAGTTACACTTTTACACCTAATATATCTTCATGTTGTGAGGCTTAATTAAGCATAGCAATAATTGTACTTGTTTATAATTCGATGCATGGAGGCATCAGACTGTAATTGTACTGACGGAATTATGTTTAACAGATGTTTTTTAGATTATTAATGACAAGGTTTGGATCAAACTTGGGATATTTGAGTACCAGAAAGGAAGTAAAGTAGAAAAAGAGACAGAAAGTTTGGAAGGAGACTGGAGGAAATTCAAATAAAGAACTAAAGAAAGAAATAGAACAGAAAAAATTAAGGTCTACAATCGAAGAGAAATACGAAATAAATTTATGTAACAATGTAGTGAAAATAATTCACGAATCCTTCCACTTCTCTCTCTATACAACAAAACTGTAATGATGCTACTTAAAATTATGGGAATGCAGTGCGCCGACTGAGAACTGCACGTCTTAATTTCAGATGCTGTAATTTTGTCGGTGGGTGGTTAAGTCAGCAATAGTCTTTCTGTCGTCAGATGTCGCCATTCTCATGAAAATCGCTCTAACTCACTCCAGGAGTTGAGCCCTTCTTGAGAGGCTGCCAATTGTGCAGCAACTCAAGAATTTCCCAGCATTTCATAGAACCCGAAGGTTCATCACCGTGTTCACAAGAGCCCTCCAATTTGCATATCCTGAGCCAGATCAATCCAATCCATACCAACACATCCCATCCTATCTCTCTGAGATCCATTTTAATATTGTCCACCCACCTACGCATTGGTCTTCCCAGTGGTCTCTTTCCTTCTGGCTTTCCCATCAGTATCCTATATGCATTCCTCTTGTCCCCCATTCCTGCTACATGCCCTACCCACCTCATCCTCCTTGACTTGATCATTCTAATTATACTTGGAGAAGAGAACAAGTCATTAACTTCATTCTTACAAAAATAGCTATTTAAAAGATGTTGTTAGAAACTGTACTTATGGGACGAGGTGTAGCTTCTGCGGTTAGTCATCAGGCTTTACCGCTGTGGCCCAAGTTCGATACCAGAGCGCATAATGTTCTGTTTGATGTGGGCAAATCGGCACTGGCGTTGTTTCATTTCCGGTACCTATGCCAATTCCCATTCCATCAATTTCTCGATATTCATTAATCAAGCCATCACCCGATGCTATATAGTCTTGGTACTGGCAGCGTCGTTAAGCAACCGCCTTAAAATAAATTGTATTTTATATTTTCTCCGTAGGATGTTATGATATTGTGAGTGGATTCTTTGTGTGCGGAACCCGGCAGTCTTTTGTCTCCTCGCCCTCACTGTCGGCGCTGCTGTTGCCACGAAACGCCCTGTTTCAGCCTCCATTTCCCCCCCCCCCCCCCCCTTTTNTACTGTATGTTGATGTGTCTTGTTAAAGAAGTGGTGACTTGTATTTCCTTCCCTCTGTGAGATGACTTTAACGTATACATCATCTCGTACCAATAAATATTAAAACAATAAAATATTGACGTTCCCAAGTAGCCTTCCTTCACCTGTCACTACGAGTGCTTATTTCTAGTGGGGCCACATCCGCACCCTAACTGTCATTTAGGGATAAGCAGAAACAGAAGAAGACAAGAGAAAAGAGATAAGACGGAAGGGAATGGGAAGGAAAGAATAGAAAGAGAAGTTGTAGAATAGGATGACATGAAGAGAAATTCCATGCAGGAAGAACAGAAGAGGTAGGAAGAAATAAAGAAAAGGAAAATGGAGACAGAGGTGTAAAAAGTGGAAGGAAAGAGGTACAGAAAACGTGGAAGATAGGTAGGTGGAAATGAAAGAGGCTACAATAAGATAAAAAAATAATGAGTAGAGAAAATGAAGAAGAGACGCGGAAGAAGAAGAAGAACAACAACAACAACAATGGCAAGAAGAAAAAAGAAAGAGGAAGACTGGAATGGAAAAAGATAATGCGAGGAGGAGGAAGAGGAAATGAAGATGGAGAAGAAAGCGAAGTGAAACAAGAGAAAAAGAAAGTTACGAAAAGAAAAGCTTAGGAGGAAGGTGGAAAAAGTAAAGGAGCAGGGCAGACATAATGAGAACAATAATGAAGGAAGTTCGGAATAAGAAAAAAAATGAAAAGGGTGAAAGTAAGGAAGGAAATATAAAGAAAACGGAGGAAGAAACGGAGAAAAGGGGAAAAAGAAGATGAAAGACGGAGGTGGGAAAGGAGGGTAACAGGAGGAATAGAGAAAAGAAAAAGTTGCTTCACACTTATTTTCAATTCTGCATTGTTCAGCTGTGTGGAAAATTTGCAGAGAACCTTTTGCTTCGCTGCTACGTAGAGGCTGTCTTCCCACCTCGGAGGCCCTGGTTCGATCCCGGGTCTGGTCAAGTAGGATTTGTGATGGACAAAGTGGGGCTTGGGCAGGTTTTCTCCGAGTACTTCGGTTTCCCCTGCCAATCTTCATTCCACCAATTGCCCCACAATCACCCTCACCTATCATCTGGGGCTGGTACAATAGGCCAGAAGTGGCCGCAGTACAAGGGACTTAGTCCCACCCCACTAACAATAAAAAAAGGGGTTGATTTCTCCACGAATAAAGGCAAGGAGCTTAAAGCTAATTACCCACCTCCATATAATACAGAGGTTATGAATGCGTGGAGCTATACCTCCATTCAGTCATATGTTTTATGTGCTACTTCATTCATCCCAGGGCCAAATTGTGTAGGTCGCGTGATTCAGTGCTTATAAACAGGAAATTATTGCCATGGATGATAAACATTTCGCGTTCACATGATGGAATTATATTATTGTTTATTGAAAACTTTATTAAATTCAAAAGTACTGTCAGATTATAATAGTGTGTAACCGAATAGAAGGTCGGTATAATATATAAAATATTCATTAAGAAAATTAAATTATGTAATAAAACTGGGTAGAGATTTCGCGCATGTAAGAGAGCAGTAATAAAACTAAACAGCTTTATAGTTGGATACAGGCAGTAAGAAAAACAATACATGTACATAACAGATATAAATACTAAAACACCTCCTAAATTATCACGTGATACCGACTTCTTATAACTAAACGAAAAACAGGATGTAACTCTAGAGTTTCTAGCAAGAAGTGCAACTACAAGCTGCATTCCTACACTGTGCCCGTTCCTCTCTGCCTAGCCTATAAATAACCCAGCTGTTTGCGCAATTTTTATTGACGTCTTGTGGTATTGTAGGGGAAGTTCTTCTGGAGACAGTTGGCCAAATGTAAGAGCGTCTAGACATGCCGCATGTGAGACAGTGACCTCAATATGCCGTCAGATGCGCCTTAAATACCGCACCCGCGACCTTTAAGCGCCAAACCAAGGTCCTCATCTAGACATTCCGATAGGATTCACTGTATACTCTCGAAATATCCACACCACTATTGTTGGGTCAGTTCTGGGAAAGTGTGGTCAGTCTGATATCCTGGCGTTTATATAGAACACGAAGATTTATGTTTTATATAAATTGGAAGGCTTTAATTTAAGGGTGGAACATAGACTGAGGGTGTTTGAGAACAGGGTGTTGAGGAGAATATTTGGACCGAAGAGGAATGAAGTGACAGGAGGTTGGAGAAAACTGCATAATGAGGCGCTTCATAACTTGTACTCTTCTCCAAGTATAATTAGAATGATCAAGTCAAGGAGGATGAGGTGGGCAGGGCATGTAGC
Source organism: Cryptotermes secundus (assembly GCF_002891405.2). Lineage (NCBI taxonomy): Eukaryota > Metazoa > Arthropoda > Insecta > Blattodea > Kalotermitidae > Cryptotermes > Cryptotermes secundus. Next base: position 212,950 of record NW_019730110.1, read on the forward strand.
ATAAATGAGTGAGAGGAGGAACGCATATAGAATATTGGTGGGAAAGCCAGAAGGAAGGAGACCACTGGGAAGACCAAGACGTAAGTGGGTGGACAATATTAAAATAGATCTTAGAGAGATAGGATGGGATGGGATGGATTGCATTGGTCTGGCTCAGGATAGGGACCAGTGGAGGGCTCTTGTGAACACGGTAATGAACCTTCGGGTTCCATAAAATGCTGGGAAGTTCTTGAGTAGCTGCAGAATTGGCGGCTTCTCAAGAAGGGCTCATCTCCAGGATTGAGTGAGAGTTGCCTTCAATTCGGGGCACGCTCCTCCGGTCACATTGGTATAAAATGTTGTTTAAAATGCGAAGATTTAAGAGTGTCGAATATTTTCAGTGGGGGTTACGCTCCACCGGTCACAATACTGCTCCAGCATTAGCGCAAACTCGAAGAATTAAAAATCTTGAACAGTTTCCATTTTGAATACCTTCCGCCGACCACATTGTTATCACAGTTTTTGTGTACAACGCAAAAATGTAAAATTCCTCAACCTTGGAAGATTTCAGTTCTTAGTGCACTCCCTATAAAACCGAGATTAACGGCAGCGGGGAACCGTTTCGTTGACCACGTGACACCCTCTACCCGCGAAAGTTGGCACTAACTTCGCCGACAAGCGGCGGTCGCTCGGTCGGTATAGTTTGCTTGCGCACTACAGGCCACGGACTACACTCCATCGGTCCTCAACTGTCTCAGTTACTAAGTCATAACTCGAAGCCTCAAGATGACTCGAAGTTGAGAGCATGTGGTGACGTGACTGTCGTAATTAACTACATGGAGCACATTAAATTTGAGAAACTAATTGTCACTCAGTTGTCAATCTATGTCCCAAGTATTATGGAATCCCAATGTTAATATTTTGACATGTAGACCCGTTGCTGGGCAACGTCTCTGTAAAGAATTCCCGCGATAACGAATACACAGGCAACAATCGCCGATGAGTTTCCTTATTATGAAACGCGCTGTAAATACAACAATAGAGGAAGAAGTATTTTCTATGTGGTTCGCATATATCCACATCTAGGAAATGGATGTATTTTCTATGAGTCCGCCAGACGTAAATCATAAGTCAGTCGAAGAGCGAGAATGGAGCGAGTCCTCGACAGTCAAGGAAGAAGGGTTTGGATGAAGATTGACTCTGAATTATTGTAATTGATTGTGATTTAGAGAGACTGTAAAATAATGCGTTAATAAATCCAATAATCCAATCGAAACCCCTTTATAATTGGTCACGGAGCCATAAACTTCGTGACACTATCTACTTCCTTTTCCATAAAGCCAGATACTGAATCTTACTCTGAAACAGATCTCTAGGAATTCATCGGAGGGTCCTAAATCCTACTCGCGACAAAGGAATGCTTGCTGACGGATAAAGCCCAGATTTTGGGAAGCTGCCCCTGTTGGTTTGTTGCTTGGTTTACCCTTGGACCACGAAGATGGAGGCATATTCTTTAAACACGAACTACACGACTTTATATCTTAGAATACAGAACTATTCATAACTGTGTCAGAACCTCAAATCCTATAAGTTTGTTATTCACGTTACTGCCAACGCAATACCAAACAAAACAAACTCTGTGATTTTAGTCCGCAAGCGAACTATACCGACCGAGCGACCTCCGCTTGTCGGCGAAATTAGTGCAAACTTTTGCTGGTAGAGGGTTTCGTGTGGTCAGCGCAACGAATCCCCACGGACGTTAGTTTCGGTTTTCTAGACCGGAGCTGCTATTTCCTTGAAATAGCTCCTCAGTTATCATCACGAGGCTGAGTGGACCCACTACTTCTCAGAAAAAAAAATGTGATAGGGCCAGGAATCGAACCCGGATCTTTGGATTTATAGCCAGGAACTCTGACCACTAGACCAAAGATGCGTTACAACAAGAATTCACTTATAGACTGGAAATATAGGAAAAGAGGCAAAGAAATCTCACGAAGTCCTGAAAGGATACAGATTCCAAGAGAAAAATATTGTGGAGTGCCAGGATTCCGGAAGGTATACTTCCATGGAAACGCAATAGCAGCGGGCCGTTGCCCAGGAATGCCTTAAGCAACAAACGCGTTTCCCCGGAGATGAAAGGACAACAGAGGTTTCTTCGCATAACAGCGGCCGAGACCAAAGACTCCTACATGGTGCGCGCTATTCCGTCCGAGACCAGGTTATAAAAGTCCAGCTTCGAAGGGACCAGAAAGAGTTGAGTTCTAGAAGTTGCTGAGAACAGTTGACCATAGAAGAGCAGTGAGTCTTCTGTTTGCCTTCGACTATAGCAGAAGCAGTAATTGTAATACTGAAGTTGTTAATAATGGTACTTGCGAGTGTACAGGAGTTTGGCCAGTAAACCTATTCGCCAAATCGGACACCTGCGTGAATTTGTCGCTTCACATAGCTGTCACCAGCCAATATGTTTGGCTATCTTATTTGATAGTAGGATACAGAAATTTGCATTTTTAAGACAGAAACAAATCTTTCAGCCTGACAGCCAGTCCATTACATGTATCCATCATTCAACAAGTCAATGGTCAGTCTAAGATTAATCGGTGAATAACTTTCGTAGCTGGAATTTGAATACCAAATTTCATCTATATCCGTCGTGTAATTTTTGTGATAAATAATATAGACACAGAGACAGTATTTCTGCAGTTTACATCCACTATGTACATTTGCAAAGTAAAAAGAGTAAAGTAAAGTGAAACTATCCTTGTAACAGGCCGTGAAGGCCCATAGGGTTGTGAGACGTTGAGGGTCCGACATTATCTAGATAATCGGCTCAAAGTTGGCGGTAAAGTTGTCAGCCTTACGCTCTGGCCGCGCTTTACTCCCCAGGAAAATTATTTAATTAGTCCCTGGTACTCATTTCTGTTAGAGGCTGAGTCGACCCCAGGGCCTTAGTGCGGCTGGAAGGATTAGGTCAATTGAAATAATCCAATGACCTCATCGGGACTTGAACCCGCGACCTTCCGGCTTGTAGCATAGTGCCTCAACCAACTACGATACCGCGTAGTAGGCATATAAATTGAGAATTTAGCAGAATTGCTACCTATTGTACTGCCATAAAATTAAATTACCACGACCACTAATCCTACTCTGCAAGGTCACAGAAAACCATAACTACAATGCAGTTTAATTCAAGAGGTTGGTACTTCAAATTAATCGAATTCACTAATATTTGATCTTCATTAACCCAGGTTAAATTAACTGTCCTTCGAACTTCTAACTATGCAGTAGAAATTCTTTCCACATCTGAACATGTTTTAGCTTTATTTGTTCCCATGTTCCTCATTCATTTCCATTGACATTTCAAGGGTTAAATGATGAGCTGTAGTTCAGTTCTTCGTCGCACAGATGGCACTGTCTCGTTATAGCGTCGTTCGTGTTATTATCCGGCAGGGGAACATATGTCACAGGTTGATATCTACTAACCAATCAGGGAGCGGGATTGATTTACAGCCTGAGCCACCAAACTTTGAAAGAGTGGGCTCTGTAATTAGTGTTTCGGCAAGAAGAGACAGGCCAGCCATTGAGACAACTCCTGCCACAAAGGAGATAAGGCCAAAGAGATTATTTCAAATAAATCTTCGTTTCTTTCAGCCAACCACCTACAATAATTCATTCCTTACATAGTAACGGAGTTTATCGTGTTTTAGAACATGAAATAGAACGGAAAATATTATAGTTATGGATTTACTTTATATTTGTGGCTCATTTAATGACAATTTCAATAGTTCACTCACTCACTCATGGAGCTGAGCCCTTCTTGAGAAGCCGCAAATTGTGCAGTAACTCAAGAACTCCCAGCATTTTATGGAACCCGAAGGTTCATTACCGTGTTAACAAGAACTCCCCGCTGGTTCCTATCCTGAGCCAGATCAATCCAATCCATCCCATCCTATCAGACTATGTAATACGAATGACAGGATATTTAGTGAACAGAGAGTTGGAAAAGTTGAAAAATAGTGGTCGTGCTTTAATTTCAGACACTGGTCCATAATTTTCTTTGAACTGAGGAAAATAGTGAGAACCCTGAACTATGCGAGACAGTCTCCTGAGCGAGAACCGAACCTGGGACCTCCCGAATACAGAGTAGGAATGGTGGGCATTAGAAAACAGAGCTGAATTGTTACGAGACTTCATAGTCAAAGCACAAATGCCAGTTTCTTATTTCAAAGGAAGAACAATTACTTATATTATTTGAAGCGAAGCATTGAAGAGATAAGTTGGATTGAACTAACCCAATGGAGGGGCGTTTTATTGAGAAGATGACAGGCGCTCAACCACTCAAGAATTTCTTCACCTTTTTACAAACCAGAAGATGTACTGTAATGTTCACGTGTGGTCGTAACTTAACCGTACAGTGAGCCAGCTGATTATAATTAGCCTATTTCTTTGAGATCCATTTGAATATTATCTTTCTTTCTAGGTACAGGATTCCCAAATGATCTCCAACTTTAAAGTACTAACAACTCGAAAAAAAAATGGTAGCGGCGGAAGAGCTAGCCCATAGGGTTGTGAGACGTCGAGGCTCTCAAATTTTCTCTAGACATTCGGCTCACAGTTGGTGGTGAGGATGTCAGCCTTACGCGCCGGTCGCGCTTTACTCCCCAGTAAGATTCCTGGTACTCATTCCTGTTAGAGGCAGAGTCGACTACAGGGCCATAGTGAGGCTGGGAGGATTAGGCCAATTTAAAAATCCAATTACCTCATCGGGAATCGAACCCGTGAACTTCCGGCCTGTGGCTTAGTGTCTCAACTAACTACGCTTCCGCGTGCTCCACAATAATTATAGTTGTAGTGAATAATAGTAATTATGATAACACTCACAGGAATTATAATACTCATAATAAATTTGAAGAAGTGCGTCACGAAGACCACTGCCTTCTGCCTTGTGACTTGTGACTTGTGACTTGTGACTTCTTGTAATTTGGTGGATCGTTACCAGAGTTTCGGAAGAACATTCCCTTCCATCTTGTGACTCCTTGTAATTTGGTGGATCTTTACCAGAGTTTCGGAGGAACATTCCCTTCCATATTAAGGGTAGATGATGCCACGAAGTCTTCCGTACTGAAGATGAAAGCAACACGTTTCTCCGATACCGGTGAAAGTATTCCAGACTAAACGGTGTCACATCCCAGAATTCAACCTCAAATCTCACGAAGTGTGTCATCAGTTTAGAGTTGGTCTTTCTGACGACAAGGCTCGAGATCGTGACGTTCACGGACGGCCTCCTTTAGAACTGCATTCAAAATGTCGCAATAGGAATAGCTCTTAGTAGGAGAAGAGGCCAATAAAATATTTCGCAAAGCAGGAGGACACGAAATCGTCAAGTTTATCAGCTACTGTATTGCCTCAACAAACCAAGCACCAAATTTGGGCATAGGCAAGCTGTGCTGGAACCGCATGTCCCCACCGGCAGCGACGTAACACAATATGGATGCATTCTCTTTTGACACAAAATGGCTACCGGTCCTCTATCGCTTTATAGCTCCCGGGAATCCAGTTCCAGCGGAGAACATCCTGTTTCATGACACACGAATAAGATTCTACTTTCGAAAGTCGACAACCGTACGCATAACAAGAAGCTGTAAATAAAATTGAAGTCTTCAGCAACTTCCTGAATGTTCATCAAAGGATAAAATACAAAAAAAATTAAGGTGCCGTAAGGAAATGGTAAAAATATTATCTAACTTTTATATAAATGACATTCGTTATCTTCTCCTCCCTTTTATGTTTGGGACTTCGGGCCTTTCCCCATCATAATTAATCTGGTACTAAGGATATAAAGATTTGGTAGGATTCTTTGGAAAGGGGATCAGCCCTGTAGCAAGGTCGTTAATAAAGTTACATAATTTTCTTAAAATATAGCTTATACATTAACATTTTAGTGTTTTATGTAAGGAAATCCTTAATTAATTTATATATGTTAGCATAAATAACAGAAAAACTAAAAATAGATTTGCAAGAAAGTGTGACGGAATTATTATCATGCTACAATGTGAACAATTTATTTCAATAAGTTTATTGCAGAATGAGATAAAAATTTAGAAAATGTAAGCGTAGCTTAAATACTACGTAGCGGTAACTCGATTTCATTGAATTAACTCCGAACCCGCCCAAGGTTCAAAGAAAAGAGTAAGACTTTTAGGCGTAAAATTTGTTTTCCGCTTTCACTAGAACTCCTACTAGTAAACATTTTCGCGGTGATAAATATTTAGCGATTTCCGCTTGAGACAGATGCAGAAACGTTAAGTAGGATTGTCATGAAAATTTTTCGCAAATCTTGTCCTGGTTTTAATATGATTTAAACATGAATATAAAAAAAAAAAGACACCAAAAACTGATGCCGGAAGCAGCGTCATCAGCAGCGACTTGAAGCACAGAGCAAATGATGCTCGAGATGGTTCAAGTTCGTATAGCAACAGGCGTGACCAGAGTGGTTTGAACGGCTGCTGTACTGCGATGTGGAAAGCAAATGGAAAAACTACCACATTATCACTTTTCCTGGATAGTCTCTTTCCAAAAACAGAAGATCGCATTAAGTGGAGGAACTGTTTTGGAAGAGACTGTGGACCTGTCGTCTGACAGATTACTGGTGAATGAATAAACGCTGGTAAAACTGATAAGTATAATATTTTATAAAAATCCTCTCAGCTCTTCTCTAGTTGTTACATGCGGACATGTAGACTACCAGTGGGCACCTAGTTAGCAATTACCTACCTACCACTCGGCGCTACAGCCCTGAGTGAGCCTTGGTCCCCTCTACAACCAGTCTACAACTACGAGCGGGTAACAGGTGCAATTTTGTAACGTCTCGTTAGGGACGCTCCAAAAAATTAGACCGTCATTATGCTTTTACGATAAGTTCTCTTCTTCCAAATATCAGACTTTTTTACTCGTAATTAGCATTTAATTACAACATTGGATTCGTTGCGCTGGCCACGCTACACCCTCTATCCTCTAAAGTTGGCGCTAACTTCGCCGACAAGCGGCGGTCGCTCGGTCGGTATAGTTCGCTTGTGGACTAAAACCACGGAGTTTGTTTGTTTGTTTGTATTAAAGGGGGATATTTAGACAAATTTCCAATCTAAACATATCTGCACTTTTTCAAAAGTTCACGGAGTAAATTAATTTTGCGAAAATAATTACGTACACTAGAAATGCGTAATGTCTTTTTGGTTTGCAAGATTCTGAGATAATGGACAGTGAATTTTTAATGGTGTATCCTTTGAATAATTTTGTGTCTGTGCATTCCCATTACCCCCAGGAAGATTCCTAGTACTCATTTCTGTTAGAGGCTGAGTCGACGCCAGGGCCATAGTGCGGCTGGAAGGATTAGGTCAACTGAAAAATCCAATGACTTCATCGGGATTTGAAACCACTACCTTCCGGCTTGTAACCAACTACGCTACCACGTGCAGGGTGAAAACTATATTCATCTGTCTCAGGATAGATATCAGCAACAAAAACATTATGCACTTTCGGGTTCCATAATATGCTGGTAATTTTTTGAGTAGCTGAGTAACAATTAGCTTCAGTTTACAGAACTCTGGCCTCAAAGCTGACGTGCTAATGCGTGCAGGGATCTGTTACATCTATTTCGCAACTATAAACAACCGCGTCCCTGAGGGACGAAAGACGTTCTATATTGGTCGGGACCCAGTAGCAAATAACACTTGACAGACGGTCAACCTATCCGTCTATTGTTCTAATGACACTCCAGTAAACAGGACAAAGGCAATACCGCTGCTATCAAAAAGACAGCATCTACACCATGTGGCCACAGTTGACACTGGCATTATTTACTGCCAACGAAGCGCCCCGCAGCTGTGAGTCAGGCCAAGTCTACAAGGACTCCATCCTTAGGAGATACCAGCAGAGGTGCACACCAATGCTAACAAGTATTTCGAACTGATATCTTCATTTTTAGGCTACTTTCCCCTTTGAAAAACAATTAAATGAGACTCATGTAATCACTTGCTGTCTGTCTGTGTGCCCCCCTAATTATTTTTTTTTTTTCTATGCGCTCCGTGTCGTATCAAATGTAAGTACGCGATTAATTAATATAATATGTATATATATATTTTTTAAATAAGAAGTGCTTAGCAGAGAACTTGATACCAAAATATGTACTAAAAAAACGAAAGTAAACGCACACAATAAAACTAGAGACCTTAAAAAATTATACATGCTAATGCTACAGTTACAGTAAAGTAAAAGTAAAGCTATCTCTGTAACAGGCCATGAAGGCCCATAAGGTTGTGAGATGTTCTCACATTTTCTAGACAATCGGATCATAGATGGCGGCAAGGTTGTCAGCCTTAAGCGCCGGCCGCCCTTTACCCCCAAGAATATTCCTGGTACACATTTCTGTTAGAGGCTGAGTCGATCCCAGGACCATAGTGCGGCTGCAAGGATTAGGTCAATTGAATAAAATCTAGTGACCTCATCGGGACTTGAATCTGCGACCTTCCGGTTTGTAGCATAGTGCCTCAAACCAACTACGCTACCCCATGCTCCTCTAATGCAACAGTTCATAATTGAACTAATTACCTTGGCATTTGGAATTTATAAGTGGGAAAAGATGTAGAGAATGTCTAGATTTATACACCTGTCGCCAGAGGCCTGCTGAACCTAACTGGTGATCAAATCTCATTCCTCGACCGAATAAACAACAATGGAATTGCCGATATCTTTAAAGTTTGCCAACATGTTAAAATGTATATAGGATAAAAGAGTTGAGTAAATTTCAACAGCCACTTAAATCGCAAAAATTCCAGATGCCTCAAGAATTGCTTGGACAATGCAGTGCTTTGAATTCCTGCCCGTCAAGAATTCAGAATTTATGTAGCACTTTGTTTGAGTGGTCTTCTATACAAGGCACTCTACGTTATCCACAAATCCTTCCTACATTTGTTATATGAAATAAATTTCGTGTTTACTGCTCTTTGTGAATTATATACACTAAGACGTTTCTTTGCTGAACTCTATAGTCTTTTGGGGAACAAAATGGATTTATTTTACGTTCTTATTTTATAGTAGATTTTACTGTATTTTGCTTCCTTTCATTATTAACAAAATATTAAATTCCGAGCTATCAGAAATCTTAGAGACACAGGAAATGTACACATCTGCCTCATGTTAGGGTCAAGTGAAGGTTATTTTGTAAACATGATAATGTGCATTTGGGTTCTGTAAGGACAAATTCCTGACTAGACGAATAACGTTCAACTTTTCACGCATGGCCCCGTACAATGGAAATATTTTTGAGAATTGAGGTTTTCATGATGGCTGCTACTAAGGTTGTCAGGTTGTCCTTGGGTTTGCCGGAGTTTTTGAGCATCCTGACCGTCTCCTGTCGGATCAGGCAGGGCCACTATTGTCTTCTCCACCGCGCACAGGATATGCTTGACGGGGACAGCCACAGTAAAGTTGAGGCCTTTGCTCAGGGCCGAGCAAGCCGCTTCTTCCAATGGCACCTCACTCAGATTGACCACAGTCTTCTTGTCAGGGGGCGGTGTGGGTGCTGGGCTTTATGCAAGTGTTGGAACTTCCTGCAGTGCCTGGCTCTTACGTCATCAGCGATGCGTAAAACCGTCTCACTTGTGATGCGGTCGATCAGGTCCGTCGTCGGCGGACAACTCCTGGGTCAAGCGCAGATGTAATTTAAACAGTTCTCTGGAAACAACGTCCATCTCCCGCCTGGTGTGGTGAATGCGTTCACGAAGCAGACAGGAGCTAGTGCGTCTGTAGATCCTGCTGGCAGCGTCAGAGTTTACATGGCGTCGGAACTGAAGGAAACAAGGGACGGTGTCATGGTCACTGCATCTAAGAGGGAAGGGAAGGGTGCAGAGTTGCTTGGTCTTCTTGGTTCGTAGCGTCTCGAGCCGTCGAATGTGTCGATGAGTGGCCTCCCCAGTGAGGAACACTGCGTAAGATTTGAGGTTTTCACGGCGGTGACTTAAACGTCTCAGTCGCCATGCTCTGCGAACTGGACCTACTGGCTTAGGTGGTGCAACAAGCACCTTAATAGGAACACCGCGACTGCACATGACCCTAATCAGTAGGCCTATATCTTGATTTAATGATCTTCTGAGTTGATTTCACTTTTATGAATGAACACAAATTTTTATTTCGATGCCTAACCCTGATTTATGTATTTTATGAATAACGCCAAATGTTTTTATTCTTTGTGAATGACCCCAGATTTTTTATTTTTAGTAAACGACTCCAGATTTTTTTTTATTTTTGGTTAATGACACCATATTTTTATTTTTGTGAATGGTCCAAGATTTTTCCATTTTTGTTAAATGACCCCAGATTTTTATAAATGTGAATGACCCTAGATTTTTTTATCTTCCTTACATAATGCCAGATTTTTGTAAATGTGAATAACCCCAATTTGTTTTACTTACGTTAAATGATCCCAGATTTTTTTTTATTTGGTAAATGACCCCACATTTCTTTTACTTTCGTTAAATGACCCCAGATTTCTTTGCTTATTATAGTTTGACACATATTATTATCATGTATAACAATGGATTAAACTACATTTTATAGAAGTATTATGAATATCACAATATATGTTGCTGGTTTTTAAACTGTCCTGGTTACCACAGCTTCTATTATAGATACCCCCTCCTTGGTGGGGAGGGGGTTTGAGTATGCCAAGGACCCTGAGAGCTATACCAGCGGTAGCGTAGCTACTGGCAGGGCCTCCCTTGCTGGACAGGTCAAAGGGTAGGCATCAGACGAAGAGAGACACCAAAAACTGATGCCGGAAGCAGCGTCATCAGCAGCGACTTGAAGCACAGAGCAAATGATGCTCGAGATGGTTCAAGTTCGTATAGCAACAGGCGTGACCAGAGTGGTTTGAACGGCTGTTGTACTGCGATGTGGAAAGCAAATGGAAAAACTACCACATTATCACTTTTCCTGGATAGTCTCTTTCCAAAAACAGAAGATCGCATTAAGTGGAGAAACTGTTTTGGAAGAGACTGTGGACCTGTCGCCTGACAGATTACTGATGATGATGATGATAGATACTTAAATAACTCAACTGACTTTTCATACTAGTCATTTTGTTTGATTTCGTGGATCATCTGGGTGACTGGATGGGTGGTATACATAATCTGGGTTCATCCCTGGGTTTATATATAATACTACCACAGATGTATCTCAGATCCTACAAAATTTAATTATACATCACCGTGAGAAAACAGAATCTCATAGGCTTATGACACGAAATATATTTATGATGTTTATTAATGGCATATTTGTCATACATATCCAATATTTAGCATTGGGCGGAATAATGATGAAGGATTTGAAATCGATAACACTATTTATCACTTTCAAACTGTGAAATGAACCGTCCAAATTAACATTGCCCTATATTAGTCTGGTCCTATTGATTTAGCACGCGCTGAATATGTGACGACCCATTGCCTCTGCAGAAAGCCATAGAAGTATTGACCCACGGCGCGAGCTTTATTAACAATCTGCTGGTCTCGCAGATAATTTATTGCACATGAACAATAAATAAAGCGCGTGAGGTCCGTCCGCATGTGAAATTTCATGCCGCACCGAGAGAGAGAGAGAGAGAGAGAATCCATTAATCAATTCGGGAGGATACTGAGTTGGAACTCCGCTTATTGCCATCAGGACAATAATGGTCGCAGTGAATTTACAATAGAATTTACCTACGCGGGAGTGGACCTGACTGCTCAGTCCGTATAGTGACGGACTACATGCTGGATGGCCGAAGATCGATTCTCGGCAGAGGCGAAAACTTTTTTCCTCTTTTTCACAAATTCCATCCTCATATCCAATGGGCACCAGTGGCTCTTCCCCCGGGATAATGCGGCAGGGGCGTGAAGGCAACCACTAAACTAAGATGAAATAAAGTTTTCCTTCTGCTTAATTACACCAGGCCATTAAAGAGTGACTAGACTGGAGGTGTGGCTCCACGTATTTTTAACTTACTAGTTGTAGGTTATGGTCAGTTTCACGCCACACCAATTTTATCTCCCGAGAGCCCCAGGGCTCGACTCGATACTGTGAAGAAGACAAATTTTTTAGCCCTGACAGGAATAGAACCCCGATTCCTTGGCATTGTAGCCCGTAGAGTAATTTCTGTAGCGACTTGAAAAAATCTCAGATAGGTTTATGCATGCATCTGATGCCTAATTTAAGGTTTCAGTTGAAATACAATTTGTGTTTAGCTTTATTTTATACTGACAGAATATAACATTGTTTTTAAATGACATTTTCTCAGCTGTGTAAGTTATACTGTGCATGTCTAAATGAATATCGTTCTGTAACTCCAGACTACGGGTTAAACTGCTTAAGTTCGGCGTTGTCTCTTCGAATAACAATGCATTCCTTTCAGGCAGCTTCTCTTCTTGTATTGAGAGGTTATAACTATTTTTGGTGACAGCATGAGAGTCATTTAAATGATGTCGCTAGCCACGTGGCCCAAGTCCGGAACGGATGTGGAGACATCTGTTGAGTACAGGGGAGCATCCCACAGGAACAGCTGTTTTCTAGCCACAGGGTGACTCACTGTTTTATATCCGATATTTTTATTATTTCTTATAGACATTTTTTTACAAAGATGTCCTTCAGTTTTAATATTAAAAGTACAGATATTATTAAAATGTAGAATATTTTCTGTGTCCTAGAGTTAAGGGTTCACCACATCTGATGGTTTACATTTATCAATTTCGAAGAAAATAACCCATGAATTCCATCCCCTCTCTGGGGCTCACCCAGCCCCCTAATCAATGAGTACCGGGGGTTGTTTCCCAGAGGGTGTGAAGGGGCAAGGACTTGCTAGAACCGAGATTAAGAATGGTGTAGCTATACCTCTACCCTCCCTTAGTCTTCATGACGAATTTCTTGATTAACCAGGGGAACAATTGTACCCTCCTCTTACATTTATCCCCAGACAAATGTCGGAATAGTAACTGTAAGAAGGCTATGTTTGTTTCAGAATCCCTTGCAATTATCCCTTCTGAATCCCAACACTCGACGTTACAGTATAAACCGCGCTACTGGGAGTTTTCAGGGAATCTGGGTGGGTCCCGCTGTCGTCTGCACACTGCGAAGAACAGTATCATCTCCGAAAAATATTACGTTTATGGACATTATGTATCGTCCTGTTTTAATCTAAAAACCGTCCTGTTTATATTTCAGAACACAATGTTTCGGACACTGGATTCTGTCTCTGTCTTCAGATAAAACTTACTCAGTTGTGCCCAATCAATAGACCTAGTCCCTAACTCTTGTTTATCTGGAGGGTACGAATAAAATCACGCAAAATCATAGTAGAATTAATGTTCCTGTCAAGGCCGAAGCGGTCACCATTGCAGTAAAATTGAGAGTATTTTTTGTTCGAGCATGTGTTTTCGGGCTTGTCTCTTGATATGTTATTTCGTCATCAAAACGATGATGATAGTTATTATTATTATTGTTGTTGTTAATGCCGGTCACGGTAGCCGAGCGGTCTAAGGCATATACTGTCTTCGCTCGCTCGGAAGTCGGAATCATGGGCACCAGTCCAACACAAGACATGGATGTTTTTGTATGTGTATGTGTTTATTCTGTGTTTGTGTTGACCTGTGTTTAGGTAGAGACCTTGCGACGAGCTGATCACTCGTCCAACGAGTCCTACCGTCTGTAAAATAATAATGAAACTGAAAATCAGAGACCAGGGCCCAAGGGGGCTGTGAAAAAATATTATTAGTATTATTTACTATTATTACTATCGTGCATTCATAATGGGTGTTTATATTTGTCGCTGCAGAATAAACCTTTCTCAAACTAGTAACTCCAAAATCTGTAACTAGAACATGTAATAAACCTACAAAAAACGTTAGCATCTGGTCGTAAACCACAATTGTCCAATGTAATGAAAACATCAAACAGCCAGCGGTGGCACTCCGTAATTAGAAATGAGTACAGTACACCGCAAAGTGAATGCGGCATTTATGGTTCTAGGGGAGGTGGGGTGTATTTGTTAATAATAATAACAAAAAGAGAACAAAGCTCTGCATTAAGGCCTCCGTCCTTCCTTAACCTAGTAGCCCTTAATGGAATTGCATCCTGATTTTTAAGTGAGCTTTAAAACCCATTATCCAGTAACTATAGGATTTGTGGTTCTCACACCGGTGGTTATCAAGAGTTCTATCTTCTGGAATATAAGGCCGTGTAGTCCGTCGAAATTAAACTGACCATTAGGAGGAACATGTCGCCTTCATCTTCACGGTCGAGCAATAAGCCAAGTAGAACTAGCGTGAAAGCAGACTGAAAAAGAACGGAGCTTGCTTGGCTTACTCCTAGACCCTGAAGATGGAGGCGGTATGTTCTTTCGCAAATTCCGTTGACTTTTAACGGATTACACTACTCTTCATAGCCACTGCTGTGAGAACATAATATCCTACATGACTGTTGACTGATATATTAGACATGATTCGGTTGGAAGCGGTCGTGGCCGATCAAGGTACCGGAGTGTGAACACCGCCGTGAAAGCCTCAAATCTTACAAGGTACCGGAGTGTTAACCTGAAATTCGTTCAGGCAAGACTTCTTCAGTGAACACGAATCGATTTCTCCAAGCAAGTATAAAACCCTTGAGGAGGCGATAAAGCTTTTGGGGACATACACGGCTGTAGCGATTCCAATGGCTTCGTAGTCTCCCAGAGACGTCACTTCAGCCCCCCCCATGACATTGATACATGGACCCAGGAGTCTTCTCACAGAAAGAGGGTGAGGGCCATACTAGGCAGAATTTTCAAGCACAGTGTGATTCAACATCCTACCTTTGAAGAAACACTGAAATCTTTCTATTCAATGGGTGAAAGTCAATATTTTTAACTAAACTGGTCACACTGATTGAGCGGTGGTGTAATATATTGCAGCATGTAGGTCTGTTTCTAGACAACTGCTAGGTAAACACGTTCCCGCTTTAAATGATACATATGGAAACGTTGTTTTATGCCATGTCCGTGCACCGACGTTCAGAAAGAACTTGAGTTAGGAAGCACAGGAATAGCCATTGTTAGAAGCTGTTACCAGGATACGTCTACTAAAGATACTGCAAGCTGGGAAAGACTTAGTGTGATTATAAAGTGTGTAAATAACAATGGTGTTATAGTTACTTGTAGTTACTACCTGCAAGTGGTTAATAAATCTAACTGTCCAAATCGCCGTCTATAATCACTCTAATAAGTGGCAAAATACTAATTCGCTTACCTTTGATTCATTTGTAACTAAAGTTCGAATTAACATGTTCCAATTCTGGCCAGGGGAGGGATATTCGGTTTGTCACCCCGTCCAGACCGAAAGTGGTGCACGCAGAACATCTTAACCAATAGGAATCTGAGATTCATTTCTAGCCACTCCACTCCGTCATGAACTAGTTCGAGTTTGTTCACTTTTCCACATCCTATTCGCTTGGAATTAATTTTATATTATCCTTCCATTTGTTTCTAGTTCTCCCAACTGTATTCATTGCACATCTTCTAAATAAAAATTCTGTACTCTTTCCTTTGATATGATACGGACCGCATAGAAAACGAAAAAATTAGAAGGGCGATATACGGACTGCAAGATAATATCAGAAGCATAAATAAGTTAGGGAGGTATATAAAGGCAGATGGCAAAAACAGATGTATACATAGACAACAAGGTGATCTCATAAACCTCCTTTCATTTTTAGCCTACTTTCCTTGGCTTGAAAAAAAAAACTAGGCTTATACGATCACCATGCTGTCTGTGTATCCTTCTATATATATTTTAATGGTTTAACCAGTCTTATGAAATCTGGTACATATATCGTGGTACGTGAGCCCATCTCAATGGCGTAATCCATAAATCACTCCCATCAGCCTGTGTCTGTATATGTATCCTCATATAGTTGCTAGGCAACGGCTAGGTAAAAACGTTACCGCGACAACAAACAAATATGCAACAATAGAATAATTATTGGAAGCGTCGTTTTCTACGCAGTCCACGTCGTTTTACAGGAATTAGGTGATTAGTTCTTCCGAGAAATTCTTGTTTCAAAATAGTGAAAGGTAAGTTAAAAGTATGCTGACTAGTATGCAACGTACAATTTATGTCATGATAGGGTTCTGTAACATACGCTGTTTTGAGAGATAGATCATAGACGTATAGACGAATAATTCAAACCGTTTGTACTTTTATCACAATTTACCTTAATTTCGCTTTGAAGTCTAGTTCCTGTGAAACCGCCAAACTCAGGGTGAACAGGATCTCCTTGTTCTCAGACTCGAGGTTTTATCTCACTCCCCCCTCTAAGATAATACTCTGCTTCCCCCTCCCCCCCTTCCCCGCCGGCTTGGCTTCTCATTATGCCCGCAAACACACACAGCGGGAGTCGAGTCATATTGAAATAAACTTCACTTCACCCGGCTTAATTTAATTGAAGATTAGAAGCACTAATTAAGTCTAAACTTAAGGAGTCAGAACACTGGCAGCACCAAGGCGAGACCAACACCACTTCAAAGGCGCCGTACTAAGTTTCACAGGGGTACAGTCACTGCACTTCACACGTGCATGCAGAAAGGGAGTAAGTTTTGTATGCAGATATCTGCACTAGCGATGTTGTTGTTGGCTTATAAACTGTGACTGAAGCATCTTTGATGTTTGCGGCATCATCGTATAGAAACGCAGATACCTGCATTATCACCAGAAGGTTAATTCATTTATTCATCAATGGCTCTACAACCCTTTGGGCCCTGGCCTCATTTTGATATTCGTTAATTCTTTTTACAAAGACGGTTGGACCCCTATGACGAGTGATCAGCCCGTCGCAAGGTTGTTACCTACACACAGGACAACACAAACATAGACATTCATGCCTTTAGTGGGATTCGAACCTACGAACCCAGCGTTCGAGCGAGCGAAGACAACGCCTTAGACCGCGCAGCCACTGTGATTGGTTATTAGAAATATACTAATTTCTATTTTCGACGTAAGATGGGGACCTAAATCTCCATAACGGATTTCTCTTTAAATACAAAATGATTTCTATTCCATAAGGTATGACGTATTTTCAGAGATGTCTGAGACAGACAATAACAGACCGGGCCGGCCGGGCCGACGTGAGAATCCAGCGGTGGGTGACCCGGAACAGCACCATTATAAGGCATTATATTTCACAAATACTTCTGTTATTATTTTTCTTAAACAAAAATTAATTTCTGACGCTCCTCTGTGTGTAACGTGACCACTGGCAGCAATCTAAGCATGTTACACAACAACGTAAATAAAACCGTTTTAAGAGCGACACAAATGTTTGTTTCTGTTGGAGTTCCTGGAAATTTCTTGTTATTAAACACGACGAAATTATGAGCAAGAAAATGTGATTTTAAAATAACATGAGGATATTTCCTGTTGGTGGCCATATTTAGGCTTGCGTCTGTCCTCATACCAATATTAAGTTTATTATTTTCCAATGAGATGCAACTGGCTCTACTCCAATATTCAAATATTTCCTGTATATACAGGGTGTCCCAGGAGGAAAGGTAACTACTCTGGGAGGTCATAGTATCAATCATTTTAAGCAGAAAAGTGTATATGTACATGTGTCCTCTTCGTAACGGTTTCCGATATTGGTATTTTATTGTACAGTTCCAAAATTGTTGATAAGAAAGAGATATTACGTTCTGTTTCTAACGACGGTATTTATTGTTCAAGTGACAAAGTTGGTACAGTTTACCTAGTGTAATACACTTCCGAAAATTCCACTCTCAACATCAGTGCACTTTGCAACTCGCGTGAGGACATGGCGTGTTGCTTGTGTGTACAGTGTACAGTGTACTGTGCAGTGAAATAGCTGTAACTCGGAAACCGTTCGGAATAGGACACATGTACATATACACTTTTTGCTTAGAATGACCGATACTATGACCTCCCAGAATACTGAACTTTCTTCCTGGGACATCCTGTATCCAAGAGGACATGGCGTGTTGCTCATCTGTACAGTGTACAGTGAATATCCATTTACATTTCAGATTACAACATGAAAATGGGCGTTTCTTATATTTATATACGAAATTTAAAGAGTCTTTAACAGTTAGTTCATCATGTAAATTCGGTTGATATATCTGGGCAATACCCACATAAAGAAATACAAAGTTACTTATATTATCGTTGGTTTAGTTTCTTGGGATGGAGTGAATTTGAAACTGAACGATGTGGTATAGAAATACCGTTTCTTTTTGGAAATTTTAAAATTAAATATCCCAAAGACTCTATCTGATAGACATCTAGAGTAAGCAGGGGTTCCTTCTGTGTTTCTGAGCCCAATAGACTGTAAGAAAACCCCTAAATAAGTCAGGAGAAATGGATTTCGAGCAGTAAGAAGAAAAAACTGTTTTTGTGGGTTTCCAAAATGTTAGGGGATTATCTATCTACAAAACTGCACTGTGTCATAACCCAGTAGACCACAAGAATTATATTCCATATTTCGGATCTGAGGTTTGTTAATTATGGTGGATTCGATTTTCTGAAGTCTATGAAGAGCTTTATCTTCTGGAATATGACGCCATATCATCTGGCAGAATTTTACTGTCGTTTCGGAGCAATATCAGACTCGATAATTAGTGTTGAATCCTAGAAATCAAGTAACAAACAGAGGGATAGCTGCTTGGTTTACTCTTCGACCTTGAAGATGGAGACATTATGTTCCTCCGAAATATCACTAAAGTTCTACGAGACTATACGGCGTCACATACCATTAGATAATCATTTTATTTTATTCCAAAATTTATTACTTTCTTTACTGATATTTGTAGCTAAACTTCATCCGCTGTTTGAACGAGGATACGTCATAATGTGTAGGCAACATGTCGGAACAGAAGTCACCTGTAAGCATATATAAGATTTCCACAGTCATGTGGATACCAGAAGAATATATACAATACAATTTAGTAAATTTATAATTATTATGTAAGGGTGCATTTCACTAACTAAAAATGACGCACCCTCGTTCACGTAGCAGATAGAGTATAAGTATACTCACATCTCCTCATGGCTTGCCCAACGAAACTTAAGCAGTGAACAGCGATCAGTGTTTGCCGTATACTTGCGTACACTCTGAGAGCCACCTACAATTCTCGAGCTGCAGAGTCGTGTTTTGTTTGGACTGTTGCACTACACTCCTCCTCTGGTTATCCTTCTTGCAAATATTCGCTTCCTAATCATATATAAAATAGAAATATATAAACTGAAATTACATCCTCTACGCTATGACAAATAAATACTTGTAAAAAAACAGAAATATGTTGCTATATAAGTAATTGGCTCACAAGAAGAAATAACTTAATAAGCTTATATAGCAAATTCCATCTTGCTTAATTAGGAAGAATTATTTATTTTAGTACATAATTATCCAATGACCTCACGATCTAAGGCCATCGAACACTGGGATTGTGAATTCGAATTCTTTGCGAGGCGCGGACGCATGTCCGGGATTTTATGTTACGTTGTTCCGTGTAAGTGTAGATCTTGAAGCGACCAAGAATCTTAGTAAAATTCTAAGAATATTTTCAAACGTTAGTTCTGAGCCAGAAGAGGACACAGAATGTAATTCATTTAATTAATTTTTGTAGCTCATTTCAGGATACCAACAGAAATTCAGAATACAAAATATTTGATTATTGGATGTTAGTAAAAGAATGATCAAATCAAGGAGGATGAGGTGGGCAGGGCATGTAGCACGAATGGGGAGACGAGGAATCCATATAGGATATTGGTGGGGATGCCAGAAGGAAAGAGACCACTGGGAAGACCAAGACGTAGGTGGGTGACCAATATTAAAATGTATCTCAGAGAGATAGGATGGGATGGTATGGATTGGACTAATCTGGCTCGGGATATGGACCGGTGGAGGGCTCTTGTGAACACGGTAGTGAACCTTCGGGTTCTATATAATGGTGGGAAGTTCTTGAGTAGCTGCACAATTGGCGGCTCCTCAAGAAGGGCTCAGCTCCAGGAGTGATATATTGTGCTAGTGACAGATAAAGTAACGATATCCTCGGCCGAAGATCAAGAGTGGTTATTTTGCTTGTAACACGTATGAAAGGAACATTTCTGTTGCCAGAAATTTGCATAAAATGAGAACGCCACTGATGACTAAAGAGTCTTTCAACTGAAGTCAGATTAAAAGAAAAGCTGCAACGAATCCACTTCTGAGTTTCACGTTTCTGTCTCAACACGGATTGCTCGGAGTATAATCTTCGGATCTCGAACTTGTCTCTGCCTAATGACCGTCACCTGTTCTGATTTCGTTGTTTAATAAATTTCTTTCTAGAACTCCTTTTTTTTAATAGTCGGAAAGTTAAGTCTATTGTCGTAGGAGATTACATTTCAAATGGGTGCTGGTTCAGTTAGACAAAAATTCTTAATAAAAAATGGCTGCTTTCCTTTGTATTTTCTCCGCTTTTGACTATTACAAATTAAACATGATTGTGATTACGTATCAGAGGAAGAGACTAAGGTTGGGGGGGGGGAAGGCGATACGATGCCCTTGCTCCTGATTAATTGCAGGATCTTGGACCCGATTCCTGGGTTTTTCTTATAAAAGGTTACAGTATCAACAGAAAGAATAAAAGGTGAAAAAGAGGGAAGATGAAAGAAACAGTGTCTCAAAAGAAGAAGATAATTATTGGATGACAAGAACTCATTATTTCTTCACTTTAAACTTTTTGACCCCCCCCCCTCCCCAGTTCTCTTCCTTGTTTTCTTGTGTACACGTATATTTGAGACAGGGTGTCTTTTTTATTTTCCTTTCGTGATTGTGAATACAAATAAATGCGCCCTTCCGTGAGAAGAGTTTAGTTCTCGTCTGAACCCTTTGTGGAAATTGTGACGAGGAGCGAAACAAACAACTCAGTAATTCTGTAAGTTTATGCTTCGAGAACCACTCTATAACCTGCATTTGACGAGTTACGTAGGACTGCAAAAGGGGCGCAAGTCCTTTCCAGACAGTATATACAGTGTCAACACTAAATCTGTTAAGCGCCACAAATTTTATAACCTGAAGTCTGTTCGTATGAACTACGTTATTAAACAAGAAGAAAGTTTAATCCATATAGACTGAATAGCTCAGTCGGTATTCCGACGGGCTAGGGACTGGACGGTTGGGGTTCGATTCCCAGCTTGGGAAAGAGATTTTTCTTTATTCCATAGCGCCCAGAGAGGCTCTGGGGCCCATGAGGGCGGGGCGTGATACTGACCACCGTGATTAATTAATCACGGAAGCAATTTTATTTATTTACATATAATTTTACGAGTAAATTTGAACGGATTTGAAAATATGTGCTCTCGCAGCTGTGGGTATAAAGAATTATATTTTCTTGGATGTAACGCAATGTAGTCCGTTGAAAATGAACCAAAGTTTCGGAGATATATATCGCCCCTATTTTAGGATTGAAGAGTAGGCCAAAAAATAAGCCAGCTACACCTCTGCTTGCTGACTGCTTCATGTTTGTTTTATGATTGATTTATTCTTCACCTCCGAAGATGGAAGCTATATGTTCCTCCGAACCGCCGGTTGAATTTTAACGGGTATTCAGCGAAGGCAAGAGAAAAATGGAGAAGGCAGATTAATGAGGAGTTTCATAATTTGTACTGTTCATCAATTACTCTTATTATTATAATTCTACCTTGACAAATTAGTTTCAATGGCCTGTTCCCATCCATAATTTATTAATTCCGAAAGTATGAATCTTACACATTGATAGTAGCGCTCCTTGGACGGGGATCAGCCCACCACAACGCCACTACCTACACGGGATGAAACAAGCATGGAGAAACAGCAGATATTTATCAAATCCCCGAGTTGAATTCGAACCCATGGCCCAAGTGGTCAAGAGGGTGAACACATTGCGTGCCTTAGTCTACACTGTCAATGTTATCGCCTTTCCCACCTTACGTCTGCATGAATTTGTTGCCTCTTCCATCATTGTTATATGCACAGCCAATCATAACCTTCCATGTGTCACTACTTTAATGACAGTAGATAACCTGTACATATCTTAGAGTTCCTCGTTACATAATATCATAGATGAATTACTTCATACTTCTTAAAGTTAGATATTTTCCTGTGTAATTAAAAAATCAAATTTGTGTTCTTCCCTCAACGTAAAGGTCACGATTCATGTCCATATGAAAAAAATGTACTGTTAAATAATTTGAATTTGTTCGTTAATTATGATTACAGTACCTGATCAAACACATATTCACATGTATCATGACTTCATTAGTTCTACTAATAATCCCATTTTTACTTACATAACCTCCACAAATTTTAACATTTTAAGAAACAAAAACTCAGTACTTCCATTGAATTCAAATAAGTTTAAATACCTCTATATATTTATCTGTTTCCTTTATTTATTTTGGTACTCACCTAAATTGTTCGTTCGACGCAGGTTATATAAGTAATTGAATTGTCTTT
Organism: Cryptotermes secundus; assembly: GCF_002891405.2. Lineage (NCBI taxonomy): Eukaryota > Metazoa > Arthropoda > Insecta > Blattodea > Kalotermitidae > Cryptotermes > Cryptotermes secundus. The sequence goes on from NW_019730110.1 coordinate 235,468, forward strand.
ACAAAAGTTTACACAAACTCAACACAACATATGATATTGCACCATAAATTATTCATATATCGAAAATGAAATTATATACGCTTTTATAGCGAGCTACAATTTAACACCATGTTGTACGTGGAACCAAAATCTCTAGACAGGCTTTTCATATTTTAAATTATATCAAGTAATTTCTTCTTTCAGAGGTTAAGTTTCACTCCATGACACAAGATCGATGCACTTCGCGCCATTTTCCTTTCCTACAAACAAGTGAAGATCAATGCAGCGCCCGGCGACAGTGCACTGTTACCTTTCATTCGTGGAACGGAAAGATGAGAAATAAATAAGACAAGCTAAAATTAATTTTGTTCTCATATTTTCAAAGACAGAAAATATCACTACATAGAATAAGTATATGTTGAGTCAAAATGTACAATTCTTGCGTGAAAGAAAAATATATTAAATTCTGACTAGAATTTATTTTTCAGTTGTTTACCGCCCACCATGCAGCAATATCAAGATCTAAAAATGAAATCCTTTTACAATTCGTCACTGCATTACGTGTTTCGGCCTACTCGGTCATCATCAGGTACGTTGAAGTTCGGCGCAACTGCTGTGTCTTCCGCGTTACTGCGATTGGTTTTACAATATTTTTGTATGAAATAAATGTTTTTCCTTCTTCTATGCCACGTGCATTATCTTTATAATATCTAATGACAAATTGTGTTGATATTGTGGTTACTGTAAATGCGAAAAAAACGGATCGCAGTAGCGCGGAAGACACAGCAGTTCCTCCGAAGTTCAACGCAGCTGATGGTAACCGAGTAGGCCGAAACACGTAGAGCAGTGACGAACTGTAAAATCTTGATATTGCTGTATGCTATTTGACGCAAGTAAGGAAGTTGGTCTAGAAGTAAACACAGAGGAAACTAAGTATATGTTACAGTCTCGTCAACAAAATGCAGGGCAAAATCATGACACAAAGGTAGGTAACAGATGTTTCGAAAATGTGGCACAGTTCAGATATTTGGGAACAACGACAACAGACCGAAACCTGATTCGGGAGGAAATTAAGAGGGGATTGAACTCGGGTAATGCTTTCTACCATTCAGTCCAGAAGCTTTAATCTTCTCGTCTGCTGTTCAAAACCATAAAAATTAGAATACACAGAATTATAATTTTGACTGTGGTTCTGTATGGGCGTGAAACTTGGTCTCTGACATTAAGGGAGGAACATAGACTGAGGGTGTTTGAGAACAGGGTGTTGAGGAGAATATTTGGACCGAAGAAAGATGAAGTGACAGGAGGTTGGAGAAAACTGCATAATGAGGAGCTTCATAACTTGTACTCTTCTCCAAGTATAATTAGAATGATCAAGTCAAGGAGAATGAGATGGGCAGGGAATGTAGCACGAATGAGGTAGACGAGGAATGCGTATAGGATATTGGTGGGAAAGCCAGAAGGAAAGAGACCACTGGTAAGACCAAGACGTAGGTGGGTGAACAATATCAAAATGGATCTTAGAGAGACAGGATGGGATAGTATGGATTGGATTGATCTGGCTCAGGATATGGGCGAGTGGAGGGCTCTTGTGAAGACGGTAATGAACATTCGGGTTCAATAAAATGCTGGGAAATTCTTGAGTAGATGCAGAATTGGCGGCTTCTCAAGAAGGGCTCAGCTCCATGAGTAAGTAAGTAAGTAAGTAAGTAAGATATTGTTGCATGTTGGACGGTAAAAAACTAAAAATAAATCCTGTTGTGTCAACATTTCTACTATTCTTATATTGCAAGGTAAGGTTCCCATCAACACAACAAACCTGGTTTAACAATCAGTCAATATTAAGATTCAAGTTTATTTTCTACCGCTACATGTTTCGTTCTTCAAGGGATCATCATCAGGCAGTATTATGATCGTACGGCTAAAATTATTGAACTCCTAAGTGTGGATCCATGTTTAGTGCAACACGTCCATATTATAAAGTTATGCCAAAATTAGAATGTAAGAATTACAACATTGACCTTCTCAAAATATTGAGAGTGTACAAAGAATTTGTGTTAAGAATATTGTATTAATAGCACGTAATGTTTATAGAAGAAAAACAATAATATTTTAGGAGATAAAGACTTGGGAATAAAATTTGAAGTTATGCAATTAAAACATAAAATTATTAAATTTTTAAGATTATGAAATATGATGTTAAAATTTCTCATGTCATGTTCAGAGTTTTCAGTGCTGTGTGAAAAATCGTGGGAAGCCATGTTGTGGAGCGTTTTTCAAGGTGGTAGCGGCTTTTCGACGGGATGATCACTCGTCCAATGTGTTCTACCGTTTGTGAAAAATGATTACGGAACTGAATAAGAGGTCAGGGCCCTGAGTGGTCTGGAAGAGCCATTAAAAAATACGTCTTGGTTATATGTTGCAAGATATTGCTATCGTTAATGTACGTATACACGCGTTTCCCTTCTGTACGGGCGTTGTGTGCCTCGTAGCCTAGCTTGATTTTAAAACTACGTCAGATATAAACTTAGAACCAAAGATAATTCGACGAGATATATAATTTTAAGACTTTAAAAGTGTATAACTCTGATTTTTTCAGTCATTTTATTCTAATTCAAATTAATCTCTGACATTACCGCAAGACACATGATGTGTCAGAAAGGTAGATTCGCGTGATAATAGTGACAACACATCATAATATGGATCCAATTTAAGACAATTCAAGAACTTGATTTGATTTTCTTATAACGCATGATGATGACGTAGAAAAATTCGAAACATGTAGCAAAACCTGTACATAATAAATAATAGTGATATGATAGTATTTATTTTCGTCTTCATTTAAAGATACATATTTACGTTGTGCTGACGTATCTGTTTACTCGTTTGTCAGATAAGAACGCGATTGAATTATTGTAGTTTTGTTAGTGGCAATTTTTTATTGACATGAATAGTTTAATGTTAAAGAACTCTTTATGCTAGGCGACCTCATCTCGAATATCTCTTTCTTAATAACAATTTGAAGTGCAACGGCAACGGCTGTCCTATTACGGACACTTGCTGGTCACAAATACCGACTTTTCCACTTTCCGTGCGAGCAATGCCTCAAGACGTAATCCCTTACATATGCGCATGCGTTCCATTGCTGCGTACAACATACACGGTTTCGGATGATTTCGGTAGAAACATTATTTTCGTCTGATGCTTACTACAACCACGAATACTAATAGAAATACTACCACTACTACTAAGGTAAAAAAGGCCGCGACGTGGCTCAAGCTGGTATGCCACCGCGGCGGCCTGGGTTCGAGCCCGAGTCTGGTCATGTGGGATTTGTGGTGGACAAAGTGGCGCTGGGGCAGGTTTTCTCCGAGTACTTCGGTTTCCCCTGCCAATCTTCATTACACCAATTGCTCCACAATCACCCACACCTATCATCTGGTGCTGGTACAATAGGCAAGTAGTGGCCACGGTACCAAGTTGACTCAGTTTCACCGCACTTGTCCTTGTACTCAACGAATGAATCACTACACCATGAAGGCGCATGGGGGTGGATGTATAGATCCACAATTTCTTGACCTCGGCACTAGTTGGAGGTGAATGATCAGGTTCACACCCCAAGCCCCCGTCACCCATTGAATAGGAGATTGGGTGAACCACAGAGTCGGTCTGGACGATTTGGAGAAGACAAAATTCTTCACCTTACCGGGACTCGAACTCTAACCCCTCAGTTGTCCAGCCTGTAGCCAGTCGCTATCCCGACTGAGCTATCCCGGCTCCTCCTCCTCCTCTTTTTTAATTTTTTTTTAATTCACTTAGTGAGGGGTTGAGTCCAATTGGGTCCACTCGGCGCGGAGGCTACTGATCTGCCTATTGTAGCCTGCCCCGCGTAATTATGATGCTGGAGAATTTGGTGGAATGAGGATTGGCAGGGGAAACCGAAGTACTGGGAGAAAACCCACCCCAGTGTCACTTTTTCAGCCACAAATCCCACTTGACCAGACCTGGGATCGAACCCAGGCCGCCGCAGTGGGAAGCCAGCGACTAACCGCTTGAGCTATGGCGCGGCCTTCCTCCTCCTCCTCCTCCTCCTCCTACTACTACTACTACTACTACTAAATAATGAGGGATGAGAGAATTGACCTTCACTCGTGTCCACTGTTCCTGGCGTCTACACGTGCACTTCTGTGTGAGTTTAAAAACTTGTACTGCAAAATGCAAATGCAGCGGTTGTGCAGATAGTAATGTGACATATCTTGTTTTCCAAACAAAACTCGTTTTATGCACTTTGGTTCTATGTAATCTGTTAACTTGTGTTACTTCACTGATCTTAAAAAAAGAAGAAAGGTGTTTGAAGGACAAAATATAGTGTATGGATGCATGCTTAGCATACTCTCCGGCCCTGAAGATGGAAGTAATACGTTACTCCAAATGTCTATGGATTTCAAGTCAACTAAACGACGTTACGACTGTAAAGATCACACTCTTTCTTACTTACTTACTTACTCATGGAGCTGAGTTCTTCTAGAGGAGCCGCCAAATCTGCAGCTACTCAAGAACTTCACAGAATTTTATAGAACCAGAAGGTTCATTACCGTATTCACAAGAGCCCTCCACTGGTCCCTATCCTGAGCCAGATCAATCCAATCCATACCATCGCATCCTCTCTCTCTAGGATCCATTTTATATTGTCCACCCACCTACGCCTTGGTCTTCCAAGTGGTATCTTTCCTTCTGGCTTTCCCACCAATATCCTCTGTGCATTCCTCTTCTCCTCCATTCGTGCTACATGCCCTGCCCACCTCATCCTCCTTGACTTGATCAATGAAAATATATTTTAACCTAATAATATTTGAAGAAATTTGTTAAATTTCTAATACTATAGGAACAAAAGGAATTGGGCCTTACCACTGAGTTAAGATAGATGGAGAAGTTGGAGATTTGGATTAGAAGAGGAACTTACTCTATTCGGATAGTTTTTGCTACCGTTCATTCAACAACCTTTTGTCTTCTCGTGTCCTCTGTAAAAACGTAAAATATTAGAATATAGAAAATAATAATTTTTTTCTTTGGTCTTGTGTGTGTGTAAACTTGGTCTCGGATGTTAAGGGGAGAACATGGATTGAGGGTGTTTGAGAACAGGGTACCTCCATTTGCATTNGGGCATTCCTCTTCTCCTCCATTCGTGCTACATGCCCTGCCCACCTCATCCTCCTTAACATGGATTGAGGGTGTTTGAGAACAGGGTACCTCCATTTGCATTCACGGCATTAACTCGCCAACAGTTACGTAACTTTATGTTTCGGTCTGTTGCACTTCACACGTGTAAACCAAAATACACACGGGAGTTTGGCGGACGGCTATAACCAGGCTTCTCCTTGACTAATTTTCCGTCTATCACGGATTATCGCCTGAGTTCTCATAGTTTCAGCCATAAAAACACGTTTGAAGGGCACGTAATCGAAAGTAACCCAAATACATAAAGGACAATTCTAACAAACTTATTCTTGCATATTTGCAAAGAAATTATTCCAAACTGCAAACGTTACAGGTAACGGAAAGTATGCCCATGAGCCACGGTGGGCGACTCGTTAATCGGCCGTGACAAGTGGAAATTCAAAGCTCAAGAATGAAAATTAATTTGAATTTATTCGTTAATATTCCTTCTGCTCTTTTTAGCTTATCTTTCTAAAGTGGACTTAAGCGATCTCCATGTTGTCTGTGGGTCCATAAACCCCTCCCCTACCCCACTATTATGTTGTATTGCATCATCTTGCTGCACATCGCTTATTTTCACTTCTTGTTCTGCGTCTCACATGCAGACTTATGTTAAAATCTTAAAATTAACATTTTTCTAAATTTAAATAATGTTTCCTATCGCTGGTGCAGTAAATTTCGGCCGATATGGTTCTCATAACAACTGCACACGAAACGTAGAAAGAATTACCTAGCGCTACAAATGTACAACAACGCATGGGCGCATAAACATACTTTGGAACTGTATTCATCAATGGAAATGCAGCAGTTTTCAAACAACAATTTTCGAATCCCTCCTATTAACTTACGGATGCCTGAACCGATCTTTGGGAAATTTGGTATGTATATTATGGCACCTCAGCCCATATCAACTGCGTACTTCATAAGTCCCTCCCATCGGTCTGTGTATCTATATGTGTATTGTGACAGTCCAAACCTTTTAAAACTCTTTAATGACGCTATGTTCCTCTTTAGCCATTTCAATAGAGTGACTGATTTATAAGGGAGACCCATCCATTAAGAAGTTATGACTTGCTTTTCGCATTTAGACAGGAACAACTTCCTTGTTTTGTTACCTGCAGCTTGGGTGACCGCAAAAGGGACATGACGCCGCCATCGAAAGGCAAGTCTGTAGTTTGCCGAAGATGTAAATGTTGTTTTGCTAATAGAGTACCTGTTATAAATGTGTCTTCGGAAGGGCGTAATTGGACCCTAATCTAAGAAATAACCGCTTTCACATGTGGGGTTCCGGGTTCAATATTTTCTGATCTCTTTATTCTCAAAGTTAGTAATGTGATTGTCTAGTACTGATGGTATGATGAATTTGCAGTTAAAATCAGCCATTAGGAAACTACTCTTGTCTGGGAGAAAGGCCGTCGGTTCAAATCCTATACAGTGGATGAAGTGACGCTCCCGCAGGATAGAGTGGGCAGAAGGACTTGGCATTTAGAATTCATCAGAGGCAGACGTTATTGAGCTGCACTCTCCAAGTATATCTAAATTTATCCGTCTTTATTTGGTTCGATTAATCTCTGATAATAATAATAAAAAGGGCACATTACTCCGTACTTTCCAATAAAGTTATAGTGTTTGCTTCTGAAATAAACAATTTGTGATTAAGCAGAAATAGTGTCTTTGATTTGTATCAGTGGACTAGCTTTAAATGTGCTGTTCCTCGTTGCCTCAGTTATTACCGTGACACAACCCTGAGAAGAGTCAAGTGTTCTATCGAAGCGGGCAAACAAATAAATAAATAAATATAAAGATAGATAGGCAACTGTCATAAGAAGTGGCGCCCAACGGTTACAAGAAGTGGTAGCCAAGAGCGGTTGCAGTATCCCCCTTATCGTTGTTAGGCAACGGTTCGGTAAAAAGGTTTCCGTGGCAACAAACAATTCTTGGAGGAGTCGTTACGTTCCGTGTCTTATCAAAAGAAAAGGAGCGATTATCGTATCCCAGAAATTCTTTTATTTCTCTACAAGTGCCAACAATACATTCAAACAGAAAGTTATACCTTGCACACGTGTTTCACATAACGTATTTTGTATGTCATGCGATGATAAGTATGCTCGTTCTGAACAATTACAAAGCCTTGCGTAGACATGGCCTTTTTTTTATGGAGAACAGGGATTTTCTGAGAGATCAAATAAGCCAGCATGTTTTTCTAAAGAACTCATGACCTAGACTGGAATAGGTACTGGATAAAATATATATAGATTCATTTATAATGAACTGAATGATTTTCTGTGGTTTTATTATTTTTGGAAAGGGATTTTGAAAAAAAAATAATTTTCTCTTATATCAACTAATTCGCTCTGCTCTAACAATAATTACTGCTTTCTTCACTGCCAAATATTTCATTTCTCACTATGGTAACTTTATGTCACAGACTAATTCTCGGAGATTCTGGCAACTGTCTGAAATTTTCCACCTGGAATTACGTAGTTTGAATTAAAACCGTTACCCACTCGATTCTCATGTACCTGCATTGCTAGATTGAATGGCTTATAGATACCTTCGCAAACAAATCTTGAATTTTGGACAGAATACGACGGATTAAGAAAATCCTCATAGAATCTGTCCAACGTTTCAATTTATAAATATACGATTCGGAAATTATTTCCAATTCCGTCATCAACTGAAAATGCACGTACACCTACTCTGCTTGATCCCCATCTAAACCTACTTACCTCTACCTGGGAAAAGGACAGAGCATCTATAAATTTCCTTCATCACGGAAATATGAGCAACTTCTGAAACGTCGAGGATTAAAGAAAAAACGATAAAAAGGGCCGAAACGAATTGTTTTAAAAAATTATATACTTGAGGCATTAAGCTACAAGCCGGAAGGTCGTGGCTTCCATTCCAGATGAAATCATTGCGTTTTAAAATTTACCTAATTTTTCTAGCCGCAATATGTCCCTGGGGTCGATTCAGCCTTTAACAGAAATGAGTACCAGGAATCTTCCTGGGGGGTAAAGGGCGTCCGACGCATATGGATGACAACCTGACTGCCATCTGTGAGCCAATTTTCTAGACAATGTTGGACCCTTGACGTCTCACAATCCTATGGGCCTCCACGGCCTGTTACAGGGATAGCTTTACTTTTTTACCTTCCTTAAATATTGAAATTGAATAAACACGCCGCCACTTTGAACTTAAATCCAGTGGCTAGAATATTATTTTGGTGAGAGGTAAAACTTAGTAATGAAATAACACAAAACTTTCTTAGTTAGCTGGACTATTTAATTTGCAACACAATGAATGGCAAAATGGCACAGTTATATGAATCACATTATTCTATCATACACATAATTACAATTACACTTTGATGTGTCACAATCAGCTTCGCTATCCGTAGCAATGAAATTATAAGGTGTAACATGTGATAAACATGATATCATGAAGAATATGCACAACAAATTTAAAATGTGTATACTCATATCATTACAAACATAAGATTTTCAAGAAGAGTCTGCAGGTATTACAGAACAAACCATTATTTAATTGCCCTCAGAATGTGAGAACTCACGAGAAAACATTTCTAACCAACATGACTATTTTAGAAGAACAGAAGGACATGAAATTTCGAGATTCTTTTAGCTGCTAGTTACAAAGGAAATTATCGTATTATTCCTAATTTGAACTTGAGACATGACATCTGAAATTAGAGAGTAATTTAGGTCGTAAAATTTTAATTCATTTTGAACCTCTGTCATTTAGCGCGAAAAAGATAGCGGTAATGTCCAAATTCAACCGAAATAATCAAGAAAATCCGGAAACTTATTAAATATTCTGATAATATTAAAAAGTAATTAACAGTCTCCATAACACAGAAAATTTGGAAATCAGAATGAGTTATTTGTTCACATAAATATTACTAATACAGTCAAATACATATAATTACGACTACTTTTCAAGTTAATTTTATTTACAATTTTTTTCTGTGTTACAATTTTCGACTTTCTGGAAAGTCATGATAAGGAACATGTCTAATTATATGTTTTTGACGATATTGTATTATTTATATGAATTGTAATATAACTGAAATAGGTTTAATTTTTTGTCAGTTATTATACACTGCCAATTCTGACATTATAAATAGTCTTATTATACTACAAATTTATTCGCTCCCTTCTGCACACAAGTGTCTGAAATTGGTTCCTCATTCATAGCTAAGCCTTCACAACTCTCTGCTATTTTACTAAACGCTCTTCTACCTTAAATTTAGAAAACAAATTATCGAAGTCTGTAAAAGTATAAAACTAATCTCGTTAGTCTCAAACGCCGAAATTTTAAAGCTTTTCACAAGAAATATATAATTATCATCATTCTCAAGACGGCCTGAGTTCTTAGCCCTTTTCTGTCACAAGAATTGAAACTGTTCCTTCCCATTTGTCTGAGGTCAGTGGCATCTTCTGTCCTACCCTAGGCTTGTATTCGTGAGGCAACCACTTCGAAACCCGAAAGTGACATTAGCTATCTGGCCTTCCGCAGGCCCTCCAGACAAATGTCAGGTTCACACTGCAATCAAGCGAAAATCGCTTTCTTCCCAACATTTTCAAATTCAGCACACGACGTTATATAACAAGCGGTACTGATCACTTCCTGGAACATTTGGCTCGTATCAAATTTTGAATTTGTGCAAAATCTTATCCGCGAACACTGTAATAAGCTGTTATTACTCGTAAAAGTAAAATATAAACTATGTCTTCATGAGTTGTTTCTTTAACTGAGATGAAGCATTTAAATTGAGAATTAAGGCTACAAGGTCACAACACATGCTCAGAGATGAATGTTAATTTTGGTAACATTCTGACAACGTAAGTTATTTTTCTTTTTCAGGTCACTTCATTTGTTCAGAACATCGACCACATTAACGTGTCCATCCGGCTTCAAGAGTTCTTCTTTTATATGTAAAAACGCCTTAAACATATTCTACTTTTTGCAAAAAATGTTCAGATATGAAAGAAGCTAAATTTCTTTTCTCATATAAAGCTGACATTGCCGTTATTATCTGATATCTTTCCATGTTGAATTTTATAACATACTGCTGCAATAATTACAGTGCCTACGTTTTGTTGCTAAACAACATTGTGAGCTCTGAAACAATTATAACCTGCAGACAAAAAGGAACACAGACATAGCGGAATTCTGTTTAATTTCAACCTGTAACACGTACGTTGGAATTTACTCGAAAATGGAGCGCTAGCTTTTGAAGTGTTTTTTATATCCAATAACTTTGAGTGGTTCTCATATGTTCAGTGAACTTGTGTTCACTTGTGCTCATAAACTAGGGTTCAGTTAAATTTCCGCAAACTTTTAAACGTAAAAGGCAAATATGTAAGATTCGGTGATATTACCTGTTTGTTAGCACGACATTCTGCAATTCGTCACGACTGACATATTCGTATAATTGGTTTAAACAATTCCTCATAACTTAAGCCATTTGGTATGCCGTCAATTAAGGGTATATGATATTCAAATACAATATTATTCATATATTTACATTCGCCTTTAATGTGAGGAGTGTTAAAAATTTTAATTGTGTTTGTCTGCAGATGGCGTTTAGAAACTCAATATTTCTATGGTATAAACCGGAATATATCATATACAATTAAAAAAATCCACTAGGAAATGTCTTATTCATGCCTCAATTATACGGATTTTTTAATCTTGTACATTTTAATCTGTCAGTTATACTTGTTAACAACTTCTTCAATGATGTGATCAACATCGTTTCGGTAGTAAAACTCACATATTTTATCAGTGAAGTTAGTATAGTCAATTACGGAGAGACTCTCTCAAATACTTCCTTAATCTGTGACTTGGTGCCTATAAATTCCAACGATATTATTAAAAGAATACTTCAATAAATATACATTATCATATAGGACATTATTATTGGTAGGAAATATTTTCAAGTGTTATGAGCTGTGAAGTACAAAACTGAAATTTATATTTCACAAATCTCTTAATGTTTACTTTTAGTTTAAAAATTAAATCCATCTTATATTTGTAATTTTTTAATATAATATGGCTTTCATGTGGAATTATATAACAAATATGAAACCAGTATCGGAATCTAATTTTTCCAATCTTCTTCTAATTTCAATGCGATTTTATCTAAGTTATTGGCAAATAAAGTCTCATATGAATATCCAAAATATTTTTCTTTGTGTGCTGCACGAGATAATTATCGAGGAATGATCGATATGTAGGCCTGTGTTGGATTTGAGGTTCTCACAGCGGTCTATATAGGCCTGTTTCAGATAACTATTGGCTTCACCCATCTTTTGCAAAGCATATTCTTTCACATGATGTGTCTGAAATATTATTCAAATTATGCGAGATTCTTCGCTTTTGAAGTAAATACACTGTATTTTTTAAACCGATAACTTCTAGATACCCATCAGAAAGATTAAGAACATATGCAGATACAGAGCCTCATTTTACACCACGTCAAACTGATTTATTGCCACAAAAACCTCCGACTTGAATTGCTGTTAGGCAGAGAAACTCACTCTATGGTCCGTAGCATATCCACGTGTTCATATAAGTTGTTTATGGCTTTAAGAATTCAAAAAATACGTAAAGCATTTATCATTCTTATTTGTGTTTTTCTGATAATCTCAACTTTCAAATCTCTGTCTTTTTCAGAATAAATTTTGAATTTCAAAATACAAAGTTGAGATCCCGTACGAACTATTACAATAATAATTTTAACTTTTTAATATAGTTTTAATTTCTTGACACGAGATTTGATAAACATTTATTTATATCTCAGTATCTGAAATTTTCTTTTGAAATAAATAAGTGTGTATTATTATGCAAACTAAGTTTAAAAGAAATATTTTATTTAAAAATTTACTTTTCAGAGTAGCAACAATAGAACACGCCTGATCCGTTATTTTTCATCGTGTTCTTATATTAACACACAATTACGTATTTTAGCTTCATAAGTCAACGCCTGTACGTCTTAAGAAATTCGGATTTTACTTCGTAACACTGATATACTGGACTTTATCCATCGTCCTGGTTTTTAAGATAACTAATAAAAACACGACGTTTCGGAAACTGGATCTGTTTCCGTCCTCAGGTGAAGGAAAACACCTATTCTGTTGGGTCCGTTACAAAGAGCTAGCCTCAATCACTGGACCTATATTGGGTTTTCGGACTTTATCCATCGTCCTGGTTTTTAAGATTAATAAAAACACGACGTTTCGGAAACTGGATCTGTTTCCGTCCTCAGGTGAAGGAAAACGCTTATTCTGTTGGGTCCGTTAGAAAGAGCTAGCGTTACTTCGTAACGCTCAACAACAGCTGATTTAAACGAAATTGTGTATCTGTCAGACAATAGGTAACGGCTGGCTAACCCCAGTTCATTTAAATGAGGTTATTAACCCAAATTCTGAAATAAATCATACCCTGATTTCTAAGATATTGTACAATGAAATATAACACTCCGCTCTTAACACTACACCATGTGAATAAAAAATATGATTAGAAATCAAAGGAAATATTTGATATAAATGTACGTATTCATGACGGCTACCTTACGTATTCTTTATAAAAACTCAATGGTAATTATATATACCACGTGCGTTAATAAACAGAACTCTACATATAGTCCCCAAAGTGTACAGCATTAACGGTTTGGTTTTTATAGTGGGAATGCAATGTGTTCCCTGTGAGGTACGAACTGAGTTTTTACATATTAACTATAAGAATTTTAGTCTTAACGGCTAATTATGAGTATAAAGTGAGTGCTATACAAACACTTGAAGCATATATTTATATTTAAAGTAGGCGAAATAATTTGTTCTCCACAGCTGTTTGTGAAACATGACAAATCAGCAGATGGGCTCGGAAGGGGCGCATACATTGTAACGTTAATAACAATGAGTAATGTTTTATATAATAAAACCACGTTTTAGCTATAAGCTAATTAGATTATAATTGCATAATTTACTTAAAATATTGAATAAAGCTTCAGGCAGTATGGACATCTGTCTGTTTGACTGATGCAATATTAATATATCTAAGAAATTTGCATACGGTACTATATTCTTATTCTAAAATGCATCCTTGCCACTGACGCGACTAAGATGCAACTGGTCTGTCACGATTTGACTTAACAGTCGCCGAAATCATCAGTGATAAAACGGAGACAATTCTGCAAATAGAGTAAAAGCATTCGAAGCTCTCGTGAATCATTTCTTTTCATATAACTACGAGCTGACATTTATCTCTTTAACTAAACCTTTATAATTTTGTTTATGTATTCGGCAAAATAACTGAGAAATCGTTTCATTTTATGGGCTTTAATTTACAACAAAACAAACAATTCTTTGTCTAAAATATCTTTCACTGTATGTCATACATCAAGCAGCCAACCTTACGGAATGAAACTCCCTTGTATTCAATGAGATTTACGATATTGTGCTTTTGCTTCCTGTCACATGTGGAAAGCAGTATCCTCTAACTTCCCAAGGATAACATAACAATCTATGTCACTATCTCAACAGTTATATCTCGTGATATATAACGTCGTGTGTTCTGGTGAAAGTCAACCAACTTTTCGAAGGAACATATCGCTTCCATCTTCGGTATCGAAGAGGAAGGGAAGGTACAAAGAGAGTATCAGTTTTCTTGATGCCTACTTCATGCTGTTTTTTAATTAACTTATTCTTTGACCCTGATGATGGAGGAGAATTGAAGTGATGTTCCTCTGAAACGCCGGATGAATTTCAGCGGATTACAGGATTATATCCTAGAAGATATATAACACAGGAAAGCTACAGCAGTGAGAACCTCAAATCTATCAGTGATTACGTAATTTTAAGAATGTTTTAGACAAGACATACAGACACTAAACATTATTTCCTGCACAATGGTGAATCTGTGACTTCCTACTTATATCTTCGGGTCAACTGGTGCCTACCAGTACAAGGAAATGAGTTATAATACGAAATTGAAGGTGACTGATCAAAGATATAATTCCAGTGCTCACAACTTGGGTCATCTGGTCTGTAACAACTTACAGTAGACCAGATTGTTTGAAAGTCGAACCCAAATCATATCAGTACAGTATAGTGACTGTCAAAAGTATCTATTCGTTTTTTTTAAACCGGTTTACGAATACCAGACACACATCTGAATAAGAAACCGTGGAGCACATCGGCTTACGCTGGGCTACATAACCTTGACACAGAGACGCTCTACAATTGCAATGTTCCAAGGAAACAAGGAAATGACAATTCGTTCTGCTTCGAGTTAAAATTAAATTTAAAACAGAGGAAAAAAGAAAGATTTACACGACGGTTTGATGTCGGTTTATATATATACAATAAATGTTCTTGAAGACATCATACTTCTAAATGAGAATTTTCCTTGTAGTCTTTTAAAAGTAACTATTTCAAAAACTTGAAGTACTTTCTTTAAATAACTCGTAACACAGCACTTTTCTTCATATTATGGTATGATTGCACAGGTATTTTGTATTATTCACTCACAAAACACAGTTCTTGATGCCAATATATAACAAATTCGTTTCTATGTACATAAATTAAAATGTTATAACATATATATATTAGTAATAATAATAATAATGATAATAATAATTATAATATTTGTACAACTTGACAATAAATGTGCCAGCAGTCATTTTAATGCAGGGAAATTTCCTTTCAAGAACATCTCAGGAGACAAATACGAGTTGAAATTACAATTGAGATTAAGAATAATATTTGAGAAACATGTTTATTTTGATGCATTTTGAAGTGATCTGTGGTATTCGAGTCAGAAATCTTCGATGAAAATAATACAGACTCACTTCAATGATCTCTCGCGTCCGTTCAATAGCAACGCAACCTGCCCCAACGCCACTTTGGTCACTACAAATCCCACTCGACCTGACCTGGGATCGAGCCCGGTCTGCAGCGACTAACCGCTTGAGCTATGGCACGGCTAGGCTGGATATTACAGTGAAGCTTGCAGACTACTGAATGCTCTTATGTCCCATCCATACTTTCACCTCATACTTGTCTTCCTAGTGTTACAGTGTGAAATAGACTATAGTTTTCATACAGAGGAAATAACGTAGTCTTAGTAACATGGGCGTCGACAGTGGGGGAGGCAAGCCAGTCATCTACCTCACATGGCTTTATGGAAATATAAAAGATGAAAGAAATTTATAAAATATTTAAAAATATGTATCCGAAAATCCTAAGCTGCTCAGTAAACGCCTCGAGGACTATAGCCTTATCATGGAGAGGCGGTGTGCGCACTCCCAATGACTCAGAGCTATGCTGGCGGGAGCGTAAGCTTCTGGTAGGGTCACCCGTGCCAGACAGATCAAAGGGTAGGGGCCAGACGAAATGTAGTCCCTGGTACTCCATTTTGGTGGTTGGGCGTGAGGAAGGAGATCGGTACAATACTTTTTAAACTGCTTAAAATCAAGCTTTCTGGCTCACCACCATTGGAAAAGTGACTGCCCCACTTTGAATAAAACTTGGGGGCGCCCATGCTTAGTAATGGTAATACAAAGTTCAACTCTGTCGATAAACCATCACCAACTCCATAAAAACTCCAAGGAAGGATAATATGTCCTTCAAGTCCTGTCCATTTTTATTCATAAAGTGAACTACTTTTCATTTTTGTTGCTACAGTTATGGAATTAACAAAAAAACATCTTCCGGGATCCTTCAGGGCTCGCAGAACAGATCAGATGTTAGTGATGCCCGTTTCTCCACGAATCGTAAGTTACAACAAAAAGGGAAAAATAATAAAACCACGTCAACGAATTATAATTAAAACCAGTAGAGGTCTTTTGAAGACTCCTGGACCTGGGCCTCCAGACCTGAAACAGAAATAAACAAACACGGCATTAAAATAATGTCACAGAAACTGATCATACTTTGCAGGAGTTGAGGTTCTCACAGAGGTGGTTTCGAGAGTACTATCTTCTGGGGTAAACGACCATGTAGTCCGTTGGAAGTCAATAGACGTTTCGGAAGAACATATCGCCTCTAGATATTTGCTTCACGTTGGTTTCATGATTCGCTTATTTTTCTAGATTGAAGATGGAGGCGAGATATTTCTCCTAATCATCAGTTAGCTTTCAACAGACCATATGACGTAACGGGGGCACGCGGTACCATTGTTGGTTGAGGCACTATCCTATAAGGAGGAAGGTCGTGGGTTCGAGTCCCTATGAGGTGGAATTTTCAATTGGCCAAATCCTTCCAGCCGCACTATGTCTCTGGGGTCGACTCAGCCTCTAACAGAAATGAGTACCAGGAATCTTCCAGGGCGCTAAAGGGCGGCCGGCGCGTAAAGCTGACAACCTTACCGTTATCTGTGAGCCGACTGTCTAGAAAATGTGGGAGCCTCGACGTCTCACAAACCTATGGGCCTCCATGGCCCGTTATAGAGACAGTTTTACCTTTTTTTATGACGTTATATCTCAGAAGTCAGAACGCTTCATATAAGATTTCATGTTGGACTTCAAATTTTACAGCGGTGACTATGAAGAATAATATAACTTTAGTTATGACGCCGTGTAGTCCGTTAATGTTGATCTATATTCCGAAGAAATGTCTGTTTCCATCTTCAGGGCCGAAAGGTGAGTAAAACAAGCAACAGCAAGTAAAATGCAGACAGGAAAGTGCTCAATCACTTTTCCAAGCCGTTCACGCGAAGGTTTTCCACGCGCCTCTTTTTTCCCTGATTTCTCCGCGTTTCTTATTGGTTGATTGGCTTATTTTTCGGCCATGAAAATGGAGGCAGTACGTTCCTCTGAAATATCTATAACCTTATACCAAACAACATGAAGACGTATGGGGGAGTGGATGTATAGATCCATATTTTCTTGACGTCGGCACTAGTTGGAGGTGAGCGGTCAGCTTCACTCCTCAGCTGCTTTATCCCCGGGAAAGAACAGCAGGTACCCATCGGATAGGAGGTTTAGGATGGACTCCAGAGCCGGTCTGGACGATTGGAGAATTGAAAATTCTTGGCCCTACCGGGACTCGAATTCCGACCCCTCGGTCGTCCAGCCCATAGCCAGTCGCTATACCGACTGCGTTCCTACTGAGTGGAGGTAAAGCTTCATTATTCTTAACCTCGGCAGTAGGTGGAGGTGAGTGGTCAGCTTCAAGACTTTACCTCCGGGGAAAGAGCCCTCGGTACCCTTGAGTGAGTTCCCAGAGACGGCCTGGGCGTTACGGAGACGAGAAAAATCTTACCGTTCTCGGGACTCGAAAACCTGTCCATACAGCCCGTCGCTATACCAACTGAGCTATCCCGGCTCGCACCATATACCAATTTTATGTACTTGATGCAAATACCACCCCAATTTTGGCAGGTATTACCAAACTAAAGCGAGCTTGTGCGAACCGCGTCCCTAATTCCGCCTGCCGTGTATTCGTGATTCTCGTAGTAATGTTATGCGGGATGCGGGGCTATTCCCACAAGGGGGAGGAGGCTTTGTGCGGCAGGCAACCAGCACAGCAGGACTTGTGCAAAGGGCCAGGGAAGTTCACCTACAGACCAACCATTCTCTCTCCACCTACAGTTCACGTCGTTCACAAATTATACACGATAAGAATTTATCATAATTGCTCTGCTATTGTTATTTTATGTATTTTCCTGCATATTTGTATCTGTGACACTGCTGCATATTGGGTTCAACTTATATTATAGGTCACAGGATAAAACCTCATATATACTTACATTTAAAATAAAATTTTCGCTTATTTTCTTTATTTTGAGAGAAAAAATAAAAGTATGCTTATGATATCGTCGTGCTATCGGTCACTGTGTCTCTATGTGTATTCCCTACTAACAACTAATCTCCATGAAACCTGACAGTAATATTACGCCACCAGAGACCATCTGAACGGCATAATTAATAAAACCATCCAATCAGTAATACCAACATTACAGCCTCTCAGTTTGTCATGCCACGTGCTCAATTTTTATTAAAAGGATAAAGTAGCTGATTAATTCTTCCCAGAACTTGTCGTCTTATTCATCACTTACTACAAATTTCGGCCCTAAATCTCATGATCACGTGAGCTCTATATTCTGGGGTATAACACTGTGTAGTTCGATGAAAGTCAACAGACGTTTCGGAGGAACATGTTGCCTCCGTCTTCGATGTTAAAGAGTAAGCCAAGTGAGAAACCAGGATAAAGCAAAGCTTGTTTGCTGCCTGTTTCATGCTGGTGTCTTCCATAACTTACTCCTCAACCCTGAATATGGAGACGAAATATTAGGAGAAGCAGTCACTGTTTATTGTGAGAACCAAACACACATACGAAACACACAAATGCGCTGTGTGGGCAGTTTATTATGTTAAAGCAGGTGGTACATGTGGTAACTGCTGGGTTTTAAACGGTTAATCTATATTCTGGGACTTCCCGACTTAGAGATTAGTGTTATCAAATAGATACAGCAGAAATTTTTGTATTAAGCACTGCCGCATTCCGAAACGTCTTTAACCAAAAACAACACGTCGAAAGTTGTCCAAGATAACACGTCAGCATAGTAACACAGCTCTGTCACAAACCTTCAGAATTGATTTACTTTGTATACCTCACTGTGCATTACAGACACAACTACGTAGATACAGAGACTTTTCGATTCGAAATAATATTCCATCCACATGAAATGTTTAAAAAAATCCAAGATATTTTTAAGCACTTCTGATCTGTGTTTGACAGTGTGTGAAATATGAGTCACTTGAGTCCTTAGGAACCTTCACATACCTCCTGCGCTATGATAGCTAATCTTAAAAAAAAATATATATATTTTCAGGTAATTTATGGACAATATAAAACAGAAACATGGCGTATGAAGAGAAATAATTTTTAGAGTGTGAAATCTGGTATGGAACATATTGCGCATTCTTACATACTTTGCATGAAGAATCACAACAACTACAGAACTGGAGACGGTGCCTAAAATTGTGTTCATACCCGCGTGAAGCTGACAACCTCACCATTATCTGTGAGCCGATTGTTTAAAAAAATGTGGGATCTTCGACGTCTGACAACCGTATGCGTCTCCACGGCCTGTTACAGAGATAGCTTTACTTCTTTTTCACCTGATAAATTTAACGAAGAGGCAATCTGTATTTTACATTAAACCGAATGCCGTCTTCTGGGATGTGGCTCTGCGTATATTATATATATATATTGTGTAAACGACGTTTCGGAAGAACGTATCGCCTCCATATTCAGGGAATAAGAAATCCGCGAGCGATGAACCAACTTGAACGAGTGGCTGCAGTTACACGGCGACACATCCCAGAAGACCGCATTCTTCATAGTCACCGCCGCGAAAACCTCAAATCTTACAACATTAAACAGTTCCTTCACAAAACAAAATATGAAAGCAGGTTTCTATGTCATATTTGGAATTTCTTAAATTAAACTTTACAATCAGCAGTATCTGCAGAATGAACACTCGAACAGTTTGAGAATGGTATCCTTTTCGTATCTTCTCCGGTTCCCCGCTACAGAGGAGCCGAGGATGGTCCTTAAACACTACTACTTGGAGTAACTCATTCATGATTTCAAGGCCATCTACTACTCATTTCCCTTCATGCCAGGACAACTCTGGGTGCATCATCCAGAATAAAGACAAGACTACAGATCTTATGGGTCCAGACATATGAAGTGTGGGTTAATAAGGAGTGGACAATTCTTGACGGGACAATTGCTCCAGGCATAACGACCAGTACATGTTTCATAGTTTGTGCTGCGTTCCATTTCGGGCCTTTTCAATGCGCTCTTAGTGCGCAAAGAGTAACGTTGTCCCCGTGCTTCACTAATTAAGCACTACGTCATGAAAACATGGGGGAGTGGGGGTACGAGTATAGCTCTTCATATGCTGAACCTAGACACTAGTTTGAGGTGAGTGGTCAGCTTCACAGCTCTGTGGCTTTTCCAGCAAAATCCACTGGATAAAATGTAGATGGACCTCACGGCCGATCTGGACGCTATTTAGATGAGAAAAATCTTCTACCAATACCAGGAATCGAACCTCCATTCTTCGGTCCTCCGGCCCGTAGCTTAGTCGTTATACCGACTGAGGCAGCGTCTACACGAGCGCACAAAATGCGTCCGTTGTAAAGAACGTACTTTGCTGAGGACGTTGCTGAGGAAACCACACAGTTGCAGAATGCGGTGCGTAGTTTTTTTGCCGGCAATGGAGCCAGAAGAAAGCGTAGCATTCGCCTCTCTTGTCTATTTCTACAACAGACGTCACGAAGTTCGTTACAACGGATGCATTTCATGCGCTCGTATAGATGCTGCCTAAGCAATACTGGATTTCTGTGCAGGCCAGGCTGTAAGTCTGCTTAAATTCAAGATTAGCCCATAGTAAGGACTCTACAAAGGCCGTGCCATAGCTCAGGCAGTTAGTCGTCGGTTTCCCACCGCGGCGGTCCGGGTTCGAGCTCGGGTCAGTTCATGTGAGATTTTTGGTGGACAAAGTGGCGCTGGGGCAGGTTTTCTCCGATACTTCGGTTTCCCTTGCCAATTCGCATTTCACTGATTACTCCACAATCATCATCTGGGGCCTGTACAATAGGCCAGTAGTGGCCGCAGTACCAAGTGGACTCAGTTTCACCCCATGAGAGAGAAAGAAAAGACTCTGCTTGTAGAGGTTATGTTTTGATTAACAGATTCGCCATTTTTAATTATTATTTAACAACTACTACTTATTTCATAGCCGGTCACGGTAGCCGAGCGGTCTAAGGCATATACTGTCTTCGCTCGCTTGGAAACCGGGATCATGGGTTCGAATACCACACAAGGCATGGATGTTGGTGTGTGTATGCGTTTATTCTGTGTTTGTGTTGTCCTGTGTTTATAGAGGCCTGATATAGAGCTGATCACCCGCCTAAGGAGTCCTACCGTATGTCTAAGATCTAGTAAAAACGAAGTGAAACGGAGAGTTTCATGGAGGTAAGCCAAGGCCCACTGGGGCTGTAGCGCCAAGGAAAAAAATATTTCATAGCTGGTCACGGTAGCCGAGCGGTCTAAGGCATGCACTGTCTTCCCTCGCTCGGAAGCCGGGATCATGGGTTCGAATACCACACAAGGCATGGATGTTGGTGTGTGTATGCGTTTATTCTGTGTTTGTGTTGTCCTGTGTTTATAGAGGCCTGATATAGAGCTGATCACCCGCCCAAGGAGTCCTACCGTCCGTAAAAATGATCAATGCACCTGAGAAATCAGCCCTATGCTCAACAGAGGGAGCGAAGAGGAAGAAAAAAATTATTCCCCAATCAACTCGCTTGCAGTGTTTTCTCCAGTACTAACTCACTCGGATTGTAATATGTTGAATAACCAAAACACATATGGTGTGCTTTTCAGTGTTTGCCACAAGCATGTGGGGGCCTCGTCTGTTAATTAACTCGAAATTTCCGAAATGTAGTGGAGGCATTCCACGCGAACTGGGTCAATCGTTTATATATAAACACAATTTAAACGAAACAGGCCGCTTGCCAGTTTCAGGCGTTCTTTTTGAGGGGAGTGAACGAGAACGGGCGTCTTGTGTGACGTGTCTGTCCATCAGTCCACGTCCTGCTTCTAACAGAGCCCTGGGAGTGCTTAGCAACAAAGTATCGTAATCATAACACGTTTTGCTTCATATTATATGTTTCCAATCCTGTAATTAAGCATCCTGTTGCATTACTATATGTAGAACTGCTTATGTCCTACACAGCCCATCAACGATGCAACAAATTGTTCCTTTTTTCTTTCACTTTCACTTTCGCACAACATGTTTCGACCGTAAATGGCCATCTTCAGGTGTCTTACTATGCTGAAACTGGTACACTGCACTAATATTATCCATTCATCACATATGCAATTAATATTATGACGTTTCGAACCATGAAGCGTGCAGTTGCATATGCAACAAATGGACAATATTAGTGCAGTGTAGCAGTTTCAGCATAGTAAGACACCTGAAGATGGCTAATTACGGCCGAAACATGTTGTGTCGAAAGTGAAAGTGAAAGAAATAAGGAACAATTTGTTGCATCGTTGATGGTCTGTGTAGTACATAAACAGTTTTAGATATTTCCGGTCTGTTTCATTCTGTATCTCCGAAGCTAACAATGGTAAACAATAAATTTGAAAAATAAAGTTATTTGAAAACCTTCAATTTTGTTTTTACAAGCACAGATTGAAGCCCAACTGATTTCCTTTCCTTTCGCTCCATTTTATGGCATAAATCTGACCCTTGATAAACTTAATATGTTTTCACAGTAACCATAGCAACGAAATAGTTTTGTTTATTAGACAGTCAGGTGTATTTCCAATAAAAAAATAACATTCAGCCCCAAAGAGTATTTTTGGTTTTGAAACATCTCATCGGCTACAATAGCTCAGACGGTATAGCAGCTGGACTGTGGACTAGATGAATGACAAACTTACATTCGATTCTCGGTAGAGGGCGAAAGGGGGTTGTTTTCTCCAGACAGGCTCTGATGCCCAAACAACCCCCTATCTAATGGTTGCCGGGGAATCTCTCCACAGGGGTAAAGCGGCTGGGGCGTGAGTCCGAACACTCACATCCACCTAGTGTCGAGATCAAGAATTGTGGAGCTATACCTCCGCTCCCCACAGGTTTACATGGTGCGGTGCTTAATTAATTAAAAATAAAATTCATTTTCTTCTACCACACCCTCACACCCAACTCGTTTAAAATAAAAGTTCATTGCAAGAACTGCCTTCTTACCTACTTGTCTTGTTCAAAAGTTCCACGACACGCAAAGTAATGTTCGCTACTTCATAATTTCTTATAAGAACAGAACCTCATAATTATTATATCAAATAATATCGAACAAAGTAAATAAAAGGCAAATTTGTCCCTGTGCTTAACTAATTAAGCACTACTCCATGAAGACGTGTGGGGGTGTGGATGTATAGCTCCACATTTTCTTGACCTCGGCATGAGGTGGAGGTGAATGGTCAGCTTCACGTCCTAGCAGCTTTGCCCCCGGGGAAAGAGCCTCTGGTACCCATTGTATAGGAGGTTGAGTGGCCCCAGAGTCGGTCTGGACGGCGTGGAGAGGAGAAAATTCTCGATATTGCCGGGACTCGAAATCCGACCCCTCGGTCGTCCAGCCAGTAGCATGTAAGTATACCGACTGAGCTATCCCGGCTCACAAATAAAATTTAAATACTTTGGTTTTAACAGAGTATCGCTTCTAATTATTATTAAAAAGGCACTCCACATCTCTGGCGGGAACACTGTCCAGAGTGAGGGATCTTGTAGATTTGTTAAAATTCTCCAATGATTCCGTCAGTATCGAGGCTATACAGCGTCGAGAATACGTGATTAACGAACATGGAGTAGCTGTTGGAATGAGAATTGGCAGGGGAAACCGAAACACTCTGAGAAAACCTGCCTCAGTGCCACTTCCGTCCACAAATCCCACGTAACCTGACCCAGGATCGAGCTCGGGCCGCAACGGTTGGGAAGACGGCGACTAGTACCCTGAACTATGGAACGGTCCTGTTTTTTGCGGGGTTCCCCAGTTCCATCAGACAAATTCTGGGCTAGTAACTCTGTTTAATTCAGGACAGCTTCCGTCAACGTAATTACAGATTCATTACAAGCAGCCGACTCTGCATTGTCTGATTTTCGAGAGAGTTGTTGAATAACATGAAAATAAATATTTGTACTTTTAATAATGCCATATTTATGCAGGGGACACTTGGGTTGGATCACAAGCGAGTGAGGGCTGTGTTTTTAAAGAACAAAGCGACAGCAGAACGATGTGTTCCATACTAATCCTTACCCCACCACTTCTCCACATTCAGTTCGGTACAGTACATAGCCTCTTCAAGGATTACCGGCTCATAGTGGAGAGGAAGTCTGCGTGCCCCAGTGACCCGGAGAGCTTTGCTGGTGTGAGCATTAGCTCCTGGTAGGGCCACACATGCCATACAGGTTAAGGCGTAGGAGCCAGGCTGGGGGTTGTGCGTTGGGCTGCGAGCACATCTCGAAAAAATTACTGTTAACGAACCAAGGCAAGGACCCATACAACAGGATTTCAGCTCTAGCAAAGTAAAACAAGCGAGCCATTAGAGGCATTTGAAGTTGCGTACCAAACGAGTCGGCTATATCCCATTTTTGCAGCTAAGAAAATTTCATGTTTTGTTAATGAAGGCCACCACATTAGTTAAGTCTACATGTCAGACCACTAGATGCTGGCTTCCCACCGCGGAGCCTTGGCTTCAATTTCGGGTAATTTCAGATGGGATTCCTTTTATGGTGGATGAAATGGCATCAGAGCGCGTTATTTTCCAACCTTCTTTGCCCCTCCTCAGCTGATCAACTTTCATCATTGCTGCACCTTCATATATCATATCCGCCGGACGTGTACGAGAGCCCTGATCAGGCAGCACATTATCACATTCTATGTTCTTAAATCTTTGGCTTTATCTCTGAACCGAAACTCGAATCGTTATGGACTGGGGAAGGCAGAAGTTAGTAATTAATGATTTCAGTAATATAAATTATTATTAGTCCCAAACATTCGTTGTGTGAAACTTGATCTCTGACATTAAGGGAGGAACATAGACTGAGGGTGTTTGAGAACAGGGTGTTGAGGAGAATATTTGGATCCAAGAGGGATGAAGTGATGGGAGGCTGGAGAAAACTGCACAATGAGGAGCTTCATAACTTGTACTCTTCTCCAAGTATAATTAGAATGACCAATTCAAGGAGGATGAGGTGGGCAGGGCATGTAGCACGAATGGGGGAGTAGAGGAATGCATAGAGGATACTGGTGGAAAAGCCAGATGGAGAAAGGCCACGTGGAAAACCAAGGCGTAGGTGGCTGGACACTATTAAAATGGATCCTAGAGAGATAGGATGGGATGGCATGGATTAGATTGATCTGGCTCAGTATAGGGACAAGTGGAGGGCTCTTGTGAACACGGTAATGAACCTTCGGGTTCCATAAAATGCTGGGACGCTCTTGAGTATCTGCACAATTGGCGGCTTCTCAAGAAGGGCTCAGCTCCATGGGTAAGAGCGATAAAAGATTCCGTTAATAACAGGGCAGAAATTACGGTTCTACTGACCCGGTGACACGATGAATTGTCACTTAGTCCAACTACGCACTTGGGATTCCAAACAGTATACTCGGGTGCAGATCTCAGTGATAGCTGCCATGGACCTACCATCCCAGCTGACAGGGAGGAACCAATATTGCCTGGATGAAGAGGGTAGAGGCAGAACTCTGAACAGCGGAAGAGCGGAGAAGGGGGAGGTACCGACAGAGGGAGATTTTGTCAGAAGGTGAGATACGGGATAGAAGTGAACAATGGACAAAGGCAAAAGAAATGCAATAAACGTAAAATTTCTGTAACTACGATGTTGATTTATAAACTTCGGTAATGTACGGTAAGACGAATGTTCTGCAAAATAAACACGATATATCATGTGCTATGTAAATACATTTATGTCAAATTATTATATCTCATATTTGAAATCATAACTCCAAATACCAGAGTCCATCTTATTTATTTTGAAACTTATTTAACGACGCTCTATCTGAGAATACACAGCTTCATGTTATTTCTCGGTGGTATATGTGGATATGGCCGGTCACGGTAGCCGAGCGTTCTAAGGCATGTACTGTCTTTGCTCGCTCGGAAGCCGGGATCGTGGGTTCGAATCCCACTCAAAGCATGGATGTTTAGTTTGTGTGTGTGCGTTTTTCTCTGTTTGTGTACAGGTAGAGGCCTTGCGACGAGCTGATCACCCGCCAAAGGGGTCCTATCGTATGTCTAAGATCTAGAAAAACCGAAGTGAACGGAGAAGTTCATGGAGGTAGGCCTAGGCCCACTGGGGCTGTAGTGCCAAGGAAAAAAAAATGTGGATGTACGCACAAGTGGCCTACTTCAAGGCATTAGTAGAATGTGCCTGGATCGACAGAAGATAACCACGAAAATTATCAGTCAAAATAGTTGATGTATCGGCCGAGATTCGAACCAGGAACATCTCCAACACTTTTTTCAGCTGAATTTACGAGTTCAGGGTCCTTTGTTGAGGAGCTAACAATCACTCAACTGTTCAGCAATGCTCATAGGGCACCGCAAAATTTCGCCTATGTTTTTGTATGGGTGTAGAACTTGGTATCTTATCTTATGAAACGGAAATAGATTGAAAGGACGTGAGACTCAAGCACGGAGGAGAAAAATCGGACTAACGACAGAGAAAGCAACAGAATAATGAGTTATTTCATAATAATGAAATGTTATTACAGTAAAAGGGTTCAACATAGGCTGAACACGCAGCGCGCAAGGGAAAGATGATAAATATATACAACACTTCATTTGTAAAGCTGTAGGATAGAGGCAAATTTTGAGATATGTGTACGTGGGAGAATATTATTAAAATGGATCTTAAATCGAAGGATATGATGCTGTGCAATGGTTCAAATTTGTTCATTGTAGTGTCCAGTGACTAGCTGTTGTGAGCATGGAAATGAACTGTCGAGCCCCTTTGTGAACATAGCGATCTGTTGATCAAGTGAGGGCCCACTGATTAATGAGTATTCCGGTCAATACGATTGATCAGTGTCCAATATTTTGTTAGTAAAGTGATTATAATCTCGTGACAGTGAAGAATTCTATCTTCTGCGAGGTGACGTCGTGTAGCCTGATAGAAATTTGACAACGTTTCGGAGGAACGTTCTGCGTCCATCCCCAGGGCTAAAGAGTAAGTGAAACAAGCAATCAGCAAGAAGAAAGGATCAAGTAGAGTTCTTTTTGCTTACTGCTTGCTTTTCAGCTTACATTTAGACTCCGAAGATGGAGGCAGTATGTCCTATCGAAGGTCGGTAAATTTCCACCAGATAAAACGACACCACATTTCAGAAGACAGCACGCTAATTTTCTCTTTCTATTTAATCACTGTGCTTAATTAATTAAGTACCATGCCATTAAGACGTATGAAGAAGTGGAGGTATAGCTCTACCATTCTTCAACTCGAGACTAGATGGAGGTGAGTGGTCAGCTTCACGACCCGGACGCTTGAACTCCGGGGAAAAAGCACCCAGTACCCATTGGGTGGGCCCCAGAGCCGGTCTCGCCGTTATGGAGAAGAGAAACATATATTGCTCTTATAGGGAAGCGAACCCGGCCGTCAAGCTAGTCCGTCGCTATACCGACTGAGCCTTAATAAGACTAATAGGAATAGAAATTGGTAAAATAAGAAAAATTTTCACGGACCTGCAGATTCAGGTCTCCGACGCTGCCAATTCACGGATAACAGTTTCGGTGTCACTGAAATACAGCAGAGCCAATTAGTTAGAACGAAGGTTTCAGTTACAGAAACAAACACATATTAATGCAAAGCCAAGTTTTCAGGTGGATGTATCAATCTCCCTAGAGGCTGAAGAAGAAACAGAGAAAACACTATAATAGAAATATCACAGATAATAAATAAAATTAAAAAATTTAACTGGAAGCCTCAAAAATGAACTCTTAATATTGTCACGTTTATGAATGACTACAGTCGGGTTTCGATTGGTAATTGGATCTACTGGACATTCATACAGCTCGTTACTACAAATAACTACGACAATCTCACTGAGATACACATTCCAAAGATCACTGTAACTACAACACATATATAAAGTCTTCTCTGTCTTCACTAGCCGTTGCTTGGTAGCGGTTTCCAACGGCGAAAGCTCCCCTCCCTCTCAAATCTAATATCGTGACAACTTCAAGATTTGAAGTTTGCAAGGTGGTAAAAATTCATATTGTTTTCTTCTGGTTCTTGTATGTCTAGTCTTCTTCTAGTCTTGTATGTGGGTACTGACGTTTCGGAGGAGCAAACTTACTTCAAATACTACACTTACTATATGGTGCATAACGGTGAAGACAACGAAATTATATTTAGACAGAATTTGGTGCTTGAACTGGGTTTTAGATAATAGGAACCTATAAAATGGATTGAATTGAACTGGCTCAGGCCCTGGTATATTGACGGCTTTTGTGTAAAATATTTTAAATATTCGAAAATGTGATGATAGAGATAAGCGTATTTAAACCTGAAAGATTACAAGCATGGCAACTTAACAATCCATCTACACTGAACTCCAATTTGAAATGTTTGAATGGAACAAATTGTTTTGTGGTTGGATAGATGAAATCAGACATTGTTCCACGGATGCTCAAAGTGCAAAGCGATACTTCATTCGATGGGGCTATCGATGGGCCAATTGATTAAATCATGACAAAATAAATGACTTAAAACCGGCAACAAGGATGCCCAATCAAATGAAAAGCGGAAAATAAAGAAGAACTCTTAGGGACAACGAAGCACCGGGCATTTACATTCGCTTCCTGACGATAAAAATAACTGAAGGATAAAGGTAAAGCTGTCCCTGTGCTTAATTAAGCACCACGCGATAAAGAAGCATTCAGGAATAGAGTATAGCTCCACCATTCTTGACCTCGGCACTAGATGGAGGTGAGTTGTCAGTTTCACGGCCCGGCCGCTTTACTTCTAGGGAATGAGCCCCCCGGTACCCATTGAACAAGGGGCTGGGTGGGCCCCACTGTCGGTGTAGACGACGTGGAGAAGAGAAAAATCTGTCACTGCCGAGAATCGAAATCGGACCTTCCAGCCCGTTGCCCACCGCTATATCGACTGAGCTATTCTGGCTCAAAATTGAAGAGTACAGAGGTGAAAAAATGAGGTGAAAATGGCATGAAAACTGCATGAGAGTACTAATACGTCGCTGATAACGAGCAGAGGTGTTTCG
The DNA here is from genome assembly GCF_002891405.2 of Cryptotermes secundus. Classification (NCBI taxonomy): domain Eukaryota; kingdom Metazoa; phylum Arthropoda; class Insecta; order Blattodea; family Kalotermitidae; genus Cryptotermes; species Cryptotermes secundus. The sequence goes on from NW_019730110.1 coordinate 264,515, forward strand.
ACTTAAATGCTTTCTAAAACAGAACAAGAAGTGCTGGAACAAACTAATTGATACAATACGGGACGCACAGAAAACCCGAAACCAAGACTGGCTCTGCCGGCGAGGACCATCAGCAATTTACCCGCTCTCATCTCACCCGACCCGAACCAGAACTAGTTCTTATGGCACTTCTGTTGTTCCAGATACTGAACTAGACATATATAGGGGATAATTAATCTATTTGGTATGTTATTACTTTTTTGGACATCTCAACCGAAGTTTAATGAATTGTTTGATGATGAACCGAGGTAGCTGCATACAGTTCACTCGCAAATATTCGCAGCTGTGATAGCATGGCCCTTGGGAAGTGGAGTCCAATAATTCTGTCACAAAGACACCCTTTCTGTTTCTATTAGCCGAGATCAACACCGATTTCCTTGCTAAAGAATTCTAATAAAATTCGATTCGTTTTGCTTTCAATGTAGGGTAGCTAGTCATTAATTCACAAGAGGGCTAGGTTGGTGGAAGCAAAATTAAAGTTTACGTTCATATGTGTGACGCTGAGGGGGGACGGGAAAGTTTGATGTAATACAAAAGAGTCGATTATGTACGAGAAATATGGGGGGGGGATGATACTGTGGAAGGGTCATGAATACAGGAAGGGGTGCTCCGTGATGAATAGATCGGTGTATGTAGTGGAAGTTACAGGTGCATAGTTCGAAGTCGATATTACATCGAAGGTTTCCTTAAAGGGAGATGAGCGTTACTGACGTCATGCATTTCCCAACACGCTGACGTCAGCAGCAAACGAGTCACGGATAATGGAAGTTAGCAGCTGCACTCTCATTACCTTTATTTATCCGTGTTCTATGAAATCGGCTCCCCCCATGACGTATTTTATATAATATTAAATGTAACAAAAATTCTACGTAGGATTTCAGGTTCCCACAGCGGCGGTTATGAAGAATTCTATATTCTGGGATATAACGCCTTGTCGCCCGTTGAAAAGCAACCGACGTTTCGGAGAAACAACACCTCCATCTTCAGAAGGATAGAATAAGCTTTGCTTTCCATCTACCTTCACGCTGGTTTCTTACTCGATTTGTTTTCTACCCTGAAGACACAGGCTATACATTCCTCCGAAACTTCAGTTGACTTTCAGTGGATTATATGGAATTATACCCAAGAAGCTCAGGGCACACGGTAGCGTAGTTCGTTAAGGCACTATGCTACAAGCCAGAAGGTCGCGGGATCGAATCCCGGTGAGATCATTGGATTTTTTTTTAAATACCTAATCCTTCCAGCTGCACTATGGGCCTGGGGTCGGCTCAGTCTCTAGCATAAATGAGTACCAGGAATATTCTTGGAATGTTCTTGGGAGTAAAGGGCGGCCGGCGAGTAAGGCTGACAAACTTACCGCCATCTGTGAGCCGATTATCTAGAAAGTGTGGGAACCTCAACATCTCACAACCCTATGGCCCTCCACAGCCTTTTACAGGGATAGCTCTACTTTTACTTACTTTACTTACCCAAGAAGATAGTAACTATTAATGTAAATGATCTTTTTGTAGCATATAAAATTAATTTAGATTAATTACAGAGCACCCTGGCGAACCGGCAACGCTTTCGAGAGGAGCTCGGTTCGAATTTCGGTTAGGCCACCGGTTGTCCCGTGACTTTTCTCAGTCTCTCTAGGCAAGGATGATACATCTAGTAGGCCCGAAAATATTTTCTTCTAAATTTTTTACAATTCATAATTCACACATCATCCAACGTTTCCAGGCTACATAGTCTACATGTACGCAACGGCTACAATAATCCAAAGAGAAAGTATAATTAATTAATATGCTACCGAAGTTCGTAAGGTTAGAGTAAGGTAAAGCTATCTCTGAAACAAGCCATGGAGGCCCATTGGTTTGTGAGACGTCGAAGCTCCCACATTTTCTAGACAATCGGCTCGAAGATGGTGGTGAAGTTGTCAGCCTTACGCGCCGGCCGCCCTTTACACCCAGGAAGATTCCGTATACTCATTTCTGTGAGAAGTTGAGCCGATCCCATTTTAATATTATCCTAGCAGCTATGTCTAGGTCTTGTTAGTGGTTTCTTTCCTTCTGGCTTTCCCACCAAAATCCTATATGCATTCTTCTCATCCTCTACGCGTGTTATATGCCTTGCCAATCTCATCGGCCTCGACTTGATTATTCTAATTATGGTGAAGAGTACAGGTTATGTAGCTACTCATTATGTAGCCTTCTCAATTCTTCTCTCTTCATCCTTCTTCCGTGCAAATATTCCCCTCCGGACACTGTCCTCAACGATATTTTGACACATCTAAATACAGAAATGGACGAAAAACATCTCAAGAAAAGGATCCCTACATTTACACGTCTGAGATCGGAAACGAAAGCAGCTGTCAGAAGCTACAACGGCGGGGTGCGGACGACCGAGGGACTGGTTTTCGATGCCTGGCAAAAGAAAAATATTTCTCTTTTCTCCGGGGCGTAAAAATGGGCTCTGGTGCCCAAGCAGCCTCCTCACCCGTGAGTACCGGGGCTCCTTCATCTGGGTAAAGTGGCCGCGGCGTGAAACTAACCACTCACCTATACCAATGATAAGAATGAGTGCAGCATCAACAGCCCCCAGACCTCCTCATGTCGTGATGCTTAATTAAGCACAGGGGAAATATTACCTCCACTGCAGAGTTCCTGGGTTCGATTCCCGGAGCTACCAGATTTTCTGAGAAGTAGCGGGTCTGGAACGGAGTCCACTCAGCTTCGTGAGGATAATTGAGGAACTACTTGAATGGAAAATTAGCGGCTCCGGTCTAGAAACCCAAGATTAACGGCCGTGGGGATCCGTTGCGCTGATCACGTGACACCCTCTGTCAGCATAAGTTAACTTCGGTGACAAGCGGTGGTCGCTCGGTCGGTATAGTTCTCTTACGGACTAAAAGCCACCACTGAGTGCTACCGTATTTTATATTATCTTTATGGTTCACACGACAGTACGAGTATTTAATGAAAGTGCCAGGGTAAGACCTAGACGTTCAGCAAAGCACTGATTCCCACTGTCGAGACTAAGGCCGTGTTCATACTGTAGCCATGTCACCGAAATTAAACGAGTTTAAAATTAATTTACAGAACATTTCTGATTTCGAAGCGGTATTTTAGTTCAGGGCAATATTTACATCACGAGTTCATAATTATTACATGAAGTAGACATATAGACCCTCTCTCAACGTATAAAAATGTGTTCTAAATTTGAAACCAGTTTCATAGGTGAAAGCTTCTATGCCTGCAGTAGGAATGTTAGAGGCTGCGTGCTTTGGATACCTCCCGTACTCCTGCCAGCTTCCAGCGCTCCTCTCCGCCTCCTAGCAACACGCTACGAACTTTTTCTCATCTAATCTTCATTTCATTTTCCCTACGCAACCGATCTCCCTTACGCAAAATCACCTTGCACTGATGTCTGAAGGTGTGTTTTGTGCTTACGTCTGCCTATAAAGGATAAAGTCTTTCCTGTGTTTAATTAACTAAGCATCACGTCATGAAAACGTTTTGGGAAGTGGAGGTATAGCCCCACCATTCTTGACCTCGGAACCAGATGGAGGTGAGTAGTCAGCTTCACGCTCCGGCCGCCTTACAAGAAACCGTCAGTTGTAAGGTATTCTGCTTCGTGTGGTTAATTTCCGGCTTCCCACCGTGACAGTCCGGGTTCTATCTCAGGGGGATTTGTGGTGGACGAAGTGACGATGGGGCGGGTTTCCTCCAATAATTTTGGTTTTCCCTACCAGTTCTCTTTGCGCCAACTTCTACATTTATTAATTATCTTGTCATCCATGTTATACACTCTCCTACTGACAGCGTCGTTAAATAATCAACCATCGACTTCACTCACTCACTCAAGGAGCTGAGCACTTCTTGAGAAGCCGCTAGTTGTGCAGCTACTCAAGAACTTCCCAGCATTTCATAGAACCCGAAGGTTCCTGACCGTCTTCACAAGAGCTCTCCACTAGTATCTATCCTGAGCCAGATCGATCCAATCTATCCCATCCCATTCTATCTTTCTCAGATTCATTTTAATATTGTCCACCCAGCTACGTTTTGGTCTTCCCAGTGGTATCCTTCCTGCCGGCCTTCCAACCAATATCCTATATGCATTTTTTCTCGCCCCCCTTCGTGCTATATGCCCTGTCCATCTCATCCTCCATGACTTGATCATTGTCATCACGGCATGGCGCATCCTCAGGTTGCGGATGGAGGAGACGCCCTCCAAGTATGGAGGGTAGCTGCGAATATATTGAGTAAGCAGTCGTGGACAACCGACAAAGAGTGGTACTCCAGCTTGGGGGTTGGGCGTGGGGATAACAACTCCTCACCGTAAAAAAGAGCTTGTTTTGAATATTTGCAAAAAGTCTCGGACCTGGATGAATTCCTTGGATAAATGACTTCACTGACTGAGTAGAATAATTTAGGATATAAGTAGTTGTATGCAGAATGTCCCAAGAGGAAGTGTCAATATTCTGGGAGGTCATAGTATCGGTCATTCTAAGCAAAAATGTGTATATGTACACGTGTACTATTCCGAACGGTTTCCGAGGTCCAACTGTTTCACTGTACCGTTCCAAAATTATTAGTAAGAAAGAGATATTACGTACTGTTTCTAATACCGGTACTTACTGTTCAAGTAACAAAGTTGGTACAGTTTTTTTTTCCTTGGCACTACAGCCCCAGTGAGCCTAGGCCTACCTCCATGAACTTCTCCGTTCATTTCGGTTTTTCTAGATCTTACACATTTGGTAGGACTCCTTGGGAGGGTGATCAGCTCGTCGTAAGGCCTCTACCTGTACACAAACACAGAAAAACGCACACACACAAACTAAACATCCATGCCCTGAGTGGGATTCGAACCCACGATCCCGGTTACCAAGCGCGCGAAGACAGTACATGCCTTAGACCGCACAGTGTACTGTACAGTGAAATAGCTCTATCTCGGTGCAACTTGTGTGAGGACATGGCGTGTTGCTCGTCTGCACAGTGTACAGTGTACTGTGCAGTGAAATAGCTCTATTTCGGTGTAACTCGTGTGAGGACATGGCGTGTTGCTCCTCTGTACAGTGTACTGTACAGTGAAATAGCTCTATCTCGGTGCAACTCGTGTGAGGACATGGCGTGTTGCTCCTCTGTACAGTGTACTGTACAGTGAAATAGCTCTATCTCGGTGCAACTCGTGTGAGGACATGGCGTGTTGCTCGTCTGTAGAGTGTACAGTGTACTATCCAGTGAAACAGCGCTATCTCGAAAACCGTTCGGAAAGGGACATATGTACATATACACCTTTTTGCACAGAATGACCGATATTATCACCTCCCAGGATATTGACTTTTCGTCCTGGGACATTCTGTATATTCTGAGCAACGCTACTGCCTGGACAACGAAGAATAGTTGTTCCTGTCCCGACAAAGCCAAAATATTTTTCTGCTCTACACAGCGTCGAATCTCTGGGTCCACCCGAACTTCCTATCCAATGGCTAGAGCTGTTCCTTCCTTCTGGAGTAAAACAGCCGGAACGTGAATCTGACCACATACCCCCATCTAATACCGGGGTCAAGAATGCGTGGGGCTTTACTTCCACTTGCCCTTACGTTTCCAAGGCATGGCGCTTAATCTAGCTCGGGGATAACCGTACCTCTGTATATCTATATGTCGTAGTTGTCCCGCTCCTAATTCAGCATGACATCATTAAGGGACTAGCAGGCCCTTTTCAATTACAGCCTCATCTGAAGCCAACAGAAACTAGGAAATATCTCTGAATATGAATCAACACTGCATTTTGGAAACGGAGCAGAACAGAGAACATATACCGTTATGGTGCCGACGAATTAAAGAAAAATTACGTCATTAATGAGGTAGCTATGAGCAGTTTACTTTTAATTAATAGCTAAGAAGAACACCCGTGTCTTCATGACAGCTGCAGCTGGAAACCTCATTTCACGTTAAGAATGGCGCCATAAATCCAAGATATGTTCCGAATCCACAGCGCAAAACAAAGTACAGCCTTCTGACTTATAGCCTTAATTTAGAAATTATAAATTTAACGCCTTATGATTTATATACAAGTTACTTATATAAAAAGCTATCCCTGTAACAGGCCGCTGAGGTCCATAGGGTTGTGAGAAGTTGAGGCCCCCACATTTTCTAGACAATCTGCTCACAGATGGCGGTAATGTTGTCAGCCTTACGCGCCGGCCGCCCTTTACTCCCTGGAAGATTCCCGGTACTCATTTGTGTTAGAGGCTGTCGACCCAGGTTACGTATATAAGGAGCTGAAGGTGCGACCTAATTATCATTGAATGAATTCTGAAAAAACTTTGTCTTCATGAAAGAGCACATCTCTGCTCGGTGTTTCATCGGTGTAGATTATTAAACCGGCATACACACGACATATTGAACACAATGTATCGTCTGATTTTGGTTACAGGAACACAAATTTTCGAGCACTCTCTGTGCTTTTATCATCATGTAAATACAATAAAAGTAATTTATCACCGAGGAAATAGAAGAGCTCGATCTAATGGGATCAGCAGATTAGGTATCATAATTTTCTTAAGAAAAGAAGCAGAGTTAGCTACCGAAACGTCGTGTTTCCTTAACCAGACCGTGTTTATGTAAAATGTTCAATAAATTACGGCACTAATTCTATTCTGACGCAGCTTGTGTCAAACCGTTACCCTTTCTCGAAGTTTACTGCGCTAAATGTCAACTCTAAGCGGTTTAGAAAACCGAAATTAACGGCCGTGGGGATTCGTTGCCCTGACCACGCGACACCCTCTATCGGCTAAAGTTGGCACTAACTTCGCCGACAAGCGGCGGTAGCTCGGTAGGTATAGTTCGCTTGCGGACTATAACCATGGAGTTATCTTATTATCTTAGTTATTAAATGTCAATACCTAAGTGTAAAATATAATTATACAATACAACTATGGCTTTCGGGAATGCGCGGCTTGGAATATTGAATTTTTTCCATCTTTTCCGCAAACAATTCAATCTTCAAGGTTAATGTATGTGGTGGGTTGAAGCTCCTATATAAATTTCGCAATGGGCCGCAAATTTGAGAATATGTGATGGGACGAAACTGTTAATTACAATACTTATCGAAACGTCCGAAAATCTTCATCGTTCTACACGGAACATTCTCTACAGCTGAAGTCATACATAAACTCTTGCTGCCAAAGCCTAAGAACAAGCATTACATGTGCCATATTCAAAGCTTGGCACATTTTGACGATAGGGTGATAATATTTCCTTTCGGACTGTGTCCGTTATCCAAGTTCAAGAAAAAACACAATGTTTTCGATATTAACTCTATTTTCTTCATCAGAAGAACAGGTTGAAAAGAAAGAAAACCCCCAGTGCTAATGTTCCTAGGTAGAGATACTTTTAGAACGAGGACCTGTTTGCTTTCATTAGCCTCTAGCCTGCGTTCCTGCACCGCAAAATTTGGAAAGGTTGCCTGGTAGTGGCTTCCAACTTCTGACGTTCCCCTTCCTCTTGGTTCCCGAATTATCACCGTGCCTCAGCTAACAGTTTCTAACAGCAACAGCCCACAATGACTGAACCTCAGCACTTCTCTAACTCATTAACTGATTAACTTACGCCACTTGCCAACCAACTCAACCGACCCTCACTAACTGTCCTGCTTATAATATCTCGGCACGGATCACACAGAAAACACTGTTTCATTATTGCTGTAGAAATATGCTTGTATGCGAAATCGTTACTTAGCAAACGGATGTTTTATAGCTGCTTCTTTCGCGGTCGTTGCTTAGCAACGGGTCTAGATGCCACACTATTGTGCGCGACGTTAAACAGACAAACAATGAATCTGGTGCCTCTGCACAGTGCGGAGAGAGAGAAGAGCAAATGCAGAGCAGACCACGGTTCAAGCATCATTACGTCTCTTAAGCATGTGCTGATGCAGTGTATGTAGGTGGATGTCTGCGTAATTGAGTTATCAGGTAATTTATTCACTGAAATTCTTCTCTCAGAGTCCTAACATTCTCGATACAAACCCACTAAAGCAGCTCTCTTGTTTAAGAACATTCTTTTCCTCCCCTGAGCTGATTATTCACTCGTCAAGAGAAGGAAGTGAGGTACAAGTTTCCCCTTTGCCTCATACCCTTAAAGATAAAAAAGGGAATAATGAAAGGTGTGGAACAAAGACAGAAATTGTATCTAAGGAAAGATGGCGGAGAAGTAAAGATGGAGTGTCATGAGAGTCAAATAATTTTCATGAAGTTTTTTCACGAAATAAAAGCATATTCTTAGCTATGATAGGAAAAATGAAATGAAAGGGACTTCACATAGGACCTAGGTTAGGCCATCGCATGGCAAGTGCTGCTTCGGAATCCTTCATAACGCCACCCTTCACTTCACTGCCTACTTAATGTGTTTTCTGATTAGGTAATAAGAATGAATAAAAACGCCGATTTCATGGGTTCGCAGTTATCCCCCATACCTGGAGGGCGTCTTCTCCAGCCGCAACCTGAGGACGCGCCATGCCGTGGTGACAGGGACCCACCTAACAGGGACAGTGGTAATGGTAGAGCTGTCCCTGTACTGAATTAATTAAGCACTACGCCATGAAGACGTATGGGGGACTGGATGTATAGACCTCGGCAATAGTTGGAGATGAGTGGTCATTTTTATGCCCCGGCCACTTTACCCCGGGGAAAGAGTCCCTTGTACCCACTGGATAGGATGCTGGGTGGCCACAGAGCCTTTCTGAACGTCGTGGAGAAGTGAAGTATTTTGCCCCCACCGGGACTCGAACTCCGACCTTTTGGTCGTCCAGCCCATAGCCAGTCGATATACCAACTGAGCTATCCCGGTTCTCCCTAACATGGGTTTTATATATAATATAAAATTATACTAGCGCGAAAATTTAATACTATGAATACATTTAAAAATACTGTATAAATATAACACGACAAGAAGCAGAAGGAAACACAGCTCAGTACAGAAGACAAAAGGATTTGCTCAGCATCCGAGTCACTTCCTTGTACCTCGGCTCACTGCAACTGACGTCACGGAGTTGTATCCCCTTCAGGTCAATGTGATAACTTGCAATACATATAAACGCTATCAATTATTCAGAGCACTATCTTCTCGGATGTGACGCCCTTTAGTCTGGTAGGTTTACCAACATTTCGGAGGAACATACTGGCTACATCTTTCCGAAAGATCATTTTAATATACCGAATGAGGTATAAATTTCATAAAACTAATAATACTAAGCGAAGGAAATAGTGTTTGACGCCCATATGCCATTTCTTGAACAAGGACTATAGTCTTCTGAAAATTGGTTACAACATTTCGAGCTTCAGTTTTATGTTCATTATGTTTCTGGTCGTTAGAGATCACGTGTATCATGGATTCAGACTTTTCCTCAGTTTGCAGTGAATGCTGTAAGCGTGAGAGATTCTTGTCAGTACTGGCGCTCTGCAGAAACAGAAGGTTATGCGATGGGTTTCTCGAGACAAGCACATCCAGTCCACGTAAGGACCGCATATGCCGATGGACAGGACCTATGTCCCGTCTCTAGTTCCATGTAGTGAATTCTATTTATCCTGAACCTAGTATTACATTTTAAAAAGGAAAGGGCGCAATATATCAAAGTGTGTGTCACGACGTCCAGGGGGGCCGTGACTACTCTAAGAAGGAAACAAATTTCTTGAGAAGTATCCAAAATACACTTGTGTCCACAAGGAGTTTTGGAAAATAAAGCAGTAAGATTTAATATGGATGTTTTCGAATATTGTAACTGAAGCCAGTGAATTTTTCCGTTGCTGTACAAGAGTACAGTCTTCGGTCTATTTCACATTTATATAATATTTTTCTGAGATCCGTTTTGGCGTTAGACCGTATCAGTCGGCATAGCTATCGGTGAAGTGACTGACCGCTTGCGGGTCGGACGACGGGACCTGTACTCACGACAGCGAAGGACAATCTCTTCTTCGGAGACAGGCTGTAGGGACGAATGCGTAAGGCCTGGCGTTTCCTGAGGAAGAAAGCCGCCGGATATTGAAGCCGACAACTAACCTCCCCCTCATGACGAGTTTATGACTGCGAAGAGGAATACACCCACTCACATATAAAGATAAAAGTGACGTTTCGGAGAAAAGTGCTATCTCCATCTTGAGGGTGGTAGAGAAAACCTCGATAAAATTCCACTAGACTACCTGGCTTTACATCCCATAAAACAATAATCATAAGTGATATAACGCGGTGTAGTCCGTTCAAAGTCAACAGACGTTTCGGAAGAACATATCGCCTCCATCTTCAGGTTATCATTACACGGCGTTACATCCCAGAAGATAGAACCCTTCATAGTCGGCGCTGTGAAAACTTCAAATCTCAGAAGAGAAAGACGAGGAAGAAGGAGAGATTTAATAGAGAATAAGATAATGAAACGGGAGGAAGAGAATGAGAGATGATGATGAAATACACGTAGAATAACTGGTGTCTGAAAGGATGAAAGGATTCAGACGCCCGTGTGTTAGAGCTACGATCAGTACACCCACACTGCTGAAGACCAGGTTCATCAACTCCTTCCAAATACCCAGAAATAATAATAACAAAACGCATGAGTACAGAAGGCTACTAATCGCACTTCCGTGTAATATTCTCTTCTAATATCAGATTCTATTTTGATGTCACAGCATCGCCTACTGCCCCTCTCGACTTTCCCAATCGATGGAGGATCTCTACGCTGACCAATCAGAGCTTACCATTGACTGACCACACCCTCTCTGTGCAACCTCTATCTCTCTCTCTTCTCATCTATCTGTACTTGTGCTGTAAACTGGTTGCCATGGTTACCTTGGGTCAGTACAGTGACGTCACAAAGCAATTCACTTATGGCTGCCATTAGCCCTTCCTGTTCCGCGTAAATGTACAAAGATCGTGGTGCAATGCTGAGAAGTATATTGGTATTGATCGCAAACAGTCAGACAAACTCAGAATTATGTTAAGTGTCAGCGGGCAGAATTTTAATACACCTAAATTATCCTTCCGGAATCTACAAACATTTATTTCATTTTATAATGATGATTCATCCATATTGAGGATACTAATATAAGAAATAATGTTAAAACTTCCATATCGAAGCTTAGCTTTATAAATGGAAATGGTTATTTAAGAATATATATATATATATAGTCATATATATTGTTATTTTCAGGTTATTACGTCATACTCAGAGAGCTGGACGGCCGGGTTCGATTCCCGGTAGTGCTAGGTTCTCCTTTTCTCCACAGCGTCCAGTCTCCTATCCAATCTCCCAGGATGATGACGTCAGGAGTAATAGGACGGCAGCTCTGAAGGTCATTCCACAAAACCAATTCCAAAATTGTTTTCAAGGGTGGACTAGGCGCTGGCAACGGCGCGTAGCTTCCAAAGGGAGTATATTGATGTGATATTCAGCACTGAGGTATGTAACACTTGTACCGCGTAGAGTTCGCGAACTTTACTGTCAGAACCCGTATAATACACAGGACCGTCTATAGAGGCTCATACGAGACAAGGAGACTGCTTACGTTTACATTCAAATTATATATATATACGTATATACTGCAAGTAGCCTTAAGAGTATTTTTTTTCCCTTGGCGCTACAGCCCCAGTGGGCCTAGGCCTACCTCCATGAACTTCTCNGAACTGTTTTGGAAGAGACTGTGGACCTGTCGTCTTGACAGATTACTGATGAATGAATGAATACTGCAAGTAGCCTTAAGAGTATTTTTTTCCCTTGGCGCTACAGCCCCAGTGGGCCTAGGCCTACCTCCATGAACTTCTCTGTTCACTTCGGTTTTACTAGATCTTACACATTCGGTAGGGCTCCTTGGGCGGGTGATCAGCTCGTCGCAAGGCCTCTACCTGTATACAAACACAGAAAAACGCACACATACACAAACTAAACATCCATGCCCTGAGTGGGATTCGAACCCACGATCCCGGTTTCCAAGCGAGCGAAGACAGTACATGCCTTAGACCGCTCGGCTACCGTGACCGGCAGTCTTAAGAGTATACAGGTTACATTTCTTCTTATTAAAAGACAGGTTACGGCTTTCCTAGCATCAAGCAGAGGCAACATGAAAAACAGACATTTTGCCTCTTTATCTTGTAATACACTCGGAATATTTTGGAAAGTATTATATCATGAGTTGAAGGTAAAGTTTTCTGTGTGCTTAATTAAGCATAACACCGTGAAGATGTCGGGGGGAGTGGAAGTAAAGGTCCACCATTCTTGACCTCGAGACTAAATGGAGACTTGTCAGTTTCACGCTTCGGCCGCTCCTTCCTCGGGGAGGAAATGGACAGGAGGCTGAGTGGGACCCAGAGCCGGTCTGGACGTTGAGGAGTAGAACTTTCTTGTTTCTGCAGGGAATCGAACCCCGACCCGGTAGCCCGTCTCTATACCGACTGAGCTATCCCGAAATGTTAGCAGAGATATGCCAGTGTTAATCACGTTTGTTCCTGCTTCTGTTTCACTTGTTTGAATGCTTTCTGATTAACTGAGTATAGGACTCAAGGTAAGCAGCCCTGCCACCCTTGCAGAAACAGGGCGCCATGAAAATGTCCTATCGTTACTTGAATCAGAGTAACATTTTCATGTTTAAACCCGCTTATTAGAGCAAAAACCTTGTTGATTCAAGCACCAGCACTTCTGACTTTTATTCGCCTGGTTTTCCGTTCAAATCTCTAACTGGACTTCGAGTATCTTGGAAAAGTGTTCGTGGATTTTCGCAGTCCATCCAAACAGATCCATATAATACTGTGACGCATATGACTATTGCTAGGCAACGGCTCAGTAAACACAGTCCCGGAGTTACGCTCTCAACAATAGGACATCCATTGCTAGGTAACGGGAAATTAAAAACGCATTCTAGGAGAACGGAAGAAAGATGTTTTCCGTGGAGTCCGTGCCGATGAATCATAGAATTATAAGAGGGCACAGAACTGGCAACTGCAGTAGTACAGAGGAGTACAAGGAATATAATGGAGTACAACGGGGAACGAGAAGCAGAATGGAGCGTGTTCTAGTGATTTGTGAAGTGGCTGAAGTAGCAACAGCGCTATAATTGATTGTGATTAAAAGAGAATTAAAAGATGTTAATAAATCCAAACATCCGATCCAGAGCCCGTAACTGTTAGTCTCACGGAACACTGCAGACATTACATCTTAAATTATCGCATGGCCGTTTATCTGTATCTATATCCTATCCTGTTCATTAATCAATATTATCCAACCGTTAAACGATATACATGAGTTCACTGAACACTCAGTAATAAGGTAAAGTTTTCCTTGTGCTTAACTAACTAAGCACTATGCCATGAAGTTATATGGAGGAGTGGATATATATATATATACATGTTTTCTTGACCTCGGCATAACTTGGAGGTGAGTGGCCAGCTTTACACTCCAGCCGCTTTAACCCCGAGGAAGAAGGCACTGGTACTCATTGGATAGGAGGTTGGGGGGACCTCAGAGCCAGTCTGGACGATTTGGAGAAGAGAAAATTCTTGACCCTACCGGGAGTCCAACTCCGAAATCTCAGTCTTCCAGCCCGTAGCCAGTCGTTGTACCAACTATGCTATGAACACTCAGTATATTAGTGTACGCAGGAAATGCAGGGACGGTCACGTGAACGCAGAACGAGACAAGAATGGTGACCGAGGATATCATGAAGTTGCACAACTAGAGGTTTAGCAGGAAGAGGAAAGCCAGCGCTTCCTTAGAAACAAGATTTTCCGATCGGTAAACTTAATACGTTGCCTAACCTAAAAACAACATTAAGTGGCAGGAGGAGAAAGCTACTTAAGTCTGATCAGATTTAAACAGTAAATATCTGTAAGTAACCGCCATATACGTACTCATGCCCTTTTCAAAATTTTAACTATACAAAAGTGTAAAAGGGAGGAGCTTGGAGAACATTATCATGATAGTGCCACGTAGTGTGTGTGTCAATATAGACGGGGTTTGGTGAATATATTTAGTGGCCGCTTATACACACAACTCATAATCCACTCACTCACTCACGCGCTCGCTCATGGAGCTGAGCCCTTCTTGAGAAGCTACCAATTCTGCAGCTATTCAAGAACTTCCCAGCATTTTATGGAACCCGAAGGTTCATTATCATGTTCATAAGAGCCCGGTCCCTATCCTAAGCCATATCGATCCAATCCAACCCATCCCATCCTATCTCTCTAAGATCCATTTTAATATTGTCCACCCACCTACGCCTCAGTCTTCCCAGTGGTCTCCTTCCTTCCGGCCTTCTCACCAATATCCTATATGCATTCCTCTTCTCCCCCACTCATGCTACATGACATACCCACCTCATCCTCCTTGACTTGACCATTCTAATTACACTTGGACAAGAGTACAAGTTATGCACCTCTTCGTTATACAGTTTTCTCCACCCTCCTGTCACTCCATCTCTCTCCGGTCCAAATATTCTCAACACCCTGTTCTCAAACACCCTCAGTCTGTGTTCCTCTCTTAATGTCAGAGACCAAGCTTCACACCCATACAGAACCACAGGCAAAACTCTTTCACAAATCATTAGAGCACACATTAACTCTTCTTAGTTTTTCAATAGTCGTTTCCGGGCAAGGGATATTAACAATGGAGATTCTTCGGTTTCTGTGCTTACTTCATTACTGTCCGGCGAATATCTCGCAACTGAATTAAACCTCTGACTTTGTTCTATCCTTATAACATTTCAGAGCACATCATTCAGGAACACCCAATTGCATTGTTATAGTCCAACAATATTTCGATTGTTGCATGCGTATTCGTTGCCGGGGGAACGTGTTTACCGAACCATTGCTTATAAACGGCTCTGGTATATTTCCTTGTCTCGCGGTCGTTGAATAGCAACGGCTCTACACGCCACAATATTTTGAGCGAGGAAATTTGAGGAATTTAACATTTTTTGTTGCGTAGTCTATGCAATCGTTTTCTTAATTAAGAATACATTTTTAAGTACAATACAGACCCACAGGTCTACGACATAAGGCAATGCTAATGACTGATACTGGAATTTCAGCTTTAAGCTATGAATTACCTAGAATTTGTTATAAACAATTATATTGAAGCAAAAAAAGTTGTGCCATGAAGAAATATAAGGAAGTGCAGGTATACAAGTAGCTCCACAATTCTTCATCTCGGCATTGGATGGAGGTGAGTGATCAGCGTCACGCTTGACGCTGCTTTACTCTCTGGGAAATCGCCACCGGTCCCCATTTGATAGGAGGATGGGTGGACACCAGAGCCAGTCTGGAAGTTGTAGAGAAGAGAAAAATCTTACTCCTTAGTGGATTGGATAATGCTGCCACCCAGTCTATAGCCCGTCACTATGTCGACTGAGCTATCTCGACTCCTAAACAATTATTATATAATAACGATAATAATTAAGAAATAAAATCACTACTAACTGGTCAAATATTTAACAAATTAAGACAAGTGATTTAAAACATAATTAAATAATAAAGATAAATAAATAAATAATTGATGAAAGTGCCGTAAGGATATTAATATAAGAAGAATACATTGATGCGGCTAAGCCAAAAGTAACGGCCATACCCAATTCAGTATTCAATTTTTGCGGACAACAGACTAACCGATATTTGAATGGTGTTCGATTCACTAGCTGCACACTTGTGCGAAGTTAATTTCGGTCCGCACTGTTATGCATGCCCTCTTGCGTTTGAAACTGTTTGCCCACTGAAACGATGGAATCACTGCTCATTACGTCTGCCTCTCCTGCACAAAAGAGGCAATTTCAAACCAAAGCTTTCGCAGCTGAACACGATGTAACAGGCAAAACAAAGGCTACTGCACATACTCGCATGCTTCGAGCATCCAACAACATAAATTTCATTTTACAATTGCATTACTAATCCTAAAACTATACGACATTAACGGGAGACTAAATTTTGGTAATAATTCGTGCGTTTCTTACTTTATCTTGCAATCTCTTGTCCTAAAACTTAATAATTGAAAAATATAAAACTACCGTTTTAACTCCTCACAGGGGACTAGAAGCTTATCGTGGTGAGGTCTGCGCGCTCGAATAGCCTAGAAAGATGTGCTGGCGTGAGCGTAATCTAGTGGTAGGGCCACCCATGCCAGATATGTCAAAGAGTAGGGACCGGAGGAAGTGAAATCCTTGGTCGTCCAGATTGGGGTTGGGCGTGGGGTTATATACACAATCCCGGAAAAAGAAAATCACTGTTACGAAACAGGGCTGTAGTGCCAGTAAAAAAAGAAAAAGAATAAAGCAACTAATAACTGATGACGCAACATACTTTATTTTGAGTTCGTTACCGCCCACCATGCAACAATATCAAGATTTTAAAATTCAGTCCTTTTACAATTCGTCAGTGCGCTACGTGTTTCGGCCTACTCGGTCATCATCAGGTGCGTTAAAATTCGAGGAAACTGCCTGTCCCTTCCGCGCTACTGCGATCCGCGTTTTCATTTCAGTCATTTCAGTAATTCATTAAGGGCTCTGCAGCCCCTGTGTTGAGCCCTGGCCTCTTCTTCAGTTTCTTAATGGACAGTACGACTCCTTGGACGAGTTTGGTGTTTTTGTATTTATAATATTTTAAAATGAAGTCAATTAGTCCCTCCTTCTATGCCACTTGTATTATCTCTGTAATGTGTTAGGATCTTCTTTTCATGGGATATCTTTAAGTTGTCCATTAATAATCATTACACATTACAGAGACAATGCATGTGGCATAGAAGAGAAACTAATTGACTTCATTTAAAAACATTATACACGTGAAAACGGAGATCGTAGTAGCGCGGAAGTCACAGCAGTTGGCCCCAAGTTCAATGCACCTGATGATGGTCGAGTAGGCTGAAACATATAGTGCAGTGACGAGTTTTAGCAAAGGATTTAATTTTAAATCTTGATACCGTTGCATGGTGGACGGTAAAAAAAACTGAAAATAAATTCTAATACCAACAACAGAATATTAAGATACGACATTTTCATGTAACAATTTACGTCATTATCTTATGATATGTACTCAAGGATATTTTAGACGCAGCAGAACATAAAACGTAAAGCTATCCCTGTAACAGGTCGTGGAGGCCCATAGGGTTGTGAGACGTCGAGGTTCCCACATTTTCTAGATAATCGGCTCACAGATAACGGTGAGGTTGTCAGCCTTAATCGCCGGCCGCCTTTTACCCTGAGGAAGATTCCTGGTACTCATTTCTGTTAGAGGCTGAGTCGACCCTAGGGCTATAGTGAGGTTATAAGGATTAGATCAATTGAAAAATCCAATGACCTCATCGGAAATCGAACCAGCGACCGTCCGGCTTGTAGCCTAGTGCCTCAACCAACTTCACTACAGCATTCCCCAATTTTAGACATTTCTTCCTTCCTCTTGCTAGCATTTTGGATTATAGGGCTGATTTCTGAGTTTCAGTGATCATTTTTACAGACGGTAGGACTCCTTGGACGGGCGATCAGCTCGTCGCAAGGCCTCTACCTAAACATAGGACAACAGAGACACAGAATAGGCGCATAAACATACAAAACATCCATGCCTTGTGTGGGATTCCAACCCACGATCCCAACTTCCGAGCGAGCGATGAACGTGCATGTCTTAGACCGATTGGCTACCGTGACCGGCAATTTTAGACATAGTATAGCTTAAATTCTCTGTTGCACTGGAATAAACACGAACATTTTAAAATAAACAGGCACTGCATTTTTCATTCTCATGTATTCGAAATGAAGACCCGAAACTGCCGGTTTGCAGTAAAACCGAATTACGAAGCTCACGTGATCCACAAGAGTTCGGAGTCAGCCTCACCGGCTGTAGAGGTTATTAACTCATTCAAATGAAATGCAACCGCCGACAGTTTTCTAGGAACTGCGAACTCACGACCTGCAAGTAGAATGCAGGGGAGGCTGCACGCGGGCCGTACGAGATCGCGTGCGCGCTGATGCTTTGTGGAACTGCACTTTAAGCTCAGCGCATAATGAAACGGGCTGACACGCAATTCTGTAAGAGCCAGAGCGATTTAAATCACAACTTGGAACTCCTATTACAAATCAGGAGGTCTAATAGTGTCTGCATATAAATTATACAAACATTAACGAACACTAGACATCAGTAACAGCACCAGGGAAACAACATAAAAGTGGGAAAAAGAGCAAAATATCACCTCACAATAGATTACAAATACAGTAATTATTCTGGAAGAGTTTAAGTTTTTGCGACAAATAAATGTGCTAAATTTTCCGTGTTAGTGTTGAGATAAAAACTAATGTTTCGAATATCCCCCCTCCTCCATCATCAGGGTCGATCTCCTGATCGCCGGAGAAGATTCCTTCACAAATATTTTGAATTTTCTTCTGGAGAAAATAATATATATTTGTGTTCCTTTCCTTATGTGAGATTATATACGTTAAATATTTGTAGTTTTAAAAATTTTACCGATACTAAAGGATTTTTTTTAAATTATATATATATATATATCAGTTTTCTCCTAGAGGAAAAAGATCCTTTTTGTGTTGCTATCAATGTGCATCCCTTAAAAGTAATTACCATGCGTAACAGGGGCTAGGGTCTTCACGTTGCCAAGATTCTCCTCTAGACGCAAGCGCACAAGAAGGGGAATACCAAAATCTTCCACCAAACTAGCACATCAAATATATCGTAGCCAATATTTTTCCCTATCGCTCCACAGCCCTTTGGACTCTGGCCGCTTTTTCACTTTCTCAATCCTACACACAGTCAGTATGACTTCTTGGACACGGGATCTGCCCGTCACAAGGCCGCTACCTACACAAAGAAGAACATGAATACAGAAGAAAAGCACGGAGACAGCCATGCCTCGAGTGGGATTCGAAACCACGACCCCAGCGTTCGAGCGGACGAAGATGGTTCATGCCTTAGACCGCGCAGCCAATGTGATCGGTGCGCAGCCAATAGTACACGTACTAACAATAACAATCAACCACTTATTTGTTTTCCTTCGATGTTGCGAAAATAGCCTCATCAAGACAGGACAGCAGTAGAAGGTACTTCAAAACAAATCCCCGGCTACAGTATATGGACAAAAGGGAATTGAAGTAAGTCTAGACTGAGTTAAGAATCTAAGATACTAATATCTGGATAATTAGGTCCGAAAAGTTATTGTGAACAGGGTAGCGTCACGGGACGGAGAAACAAGACTTGCATACAAATTAGTTGTTGGGGAACCTCGCCGAGGAAGAATACCTGCGAGACATGGAAGCCTGGGAGCAACCGGCAGGTTGGTGTAACAACGCGAGAGATCACGGACTGGAATCGACTGGCCGAGCGGCGGGCCTTTGTGAACACGGCAATGAATCGGTACTGTTCCGGCTTACTATCTGAGAGACCAAGGGTTCAAATCTCGGCCTGGGGATCGGCTGACAGATTTTCAGTTTTCACTCAATCCCTCCGGGAAAAAAAACACGCAATATCATCGCGAATTGTGACAAGACATCTTCACTGCACATTGTTCCAAATTAATTATACACAAATCAACCTATCGTTGGAGGCAGGCGGTAGCGCACTTGGTTGAGGCACTATGCTACAATCCAGAAAGTCGCTGATTCGATTCCCTATGAGGTCATTAGATTTTTCAATTTACCTAATCCTTCCAGCCGCATTATGGCCCTGGAGTAGACTCAGCCTCTAACAGAAATGAGTAGCAGGAATCTTCCTGGAGGTAAAGGGCGGCCGGCGCGTAAGGCTGACAATTTCATTGCCATCTAAGTGTCAATTGTCTAGAGAATGTGGGAGCCTCGACGTCTCACAACCTTATGGACTTCCATGACCTGTTATATAGGTAGCTTTATCTTTTTTGCCTTTTACCTAAGACAACCAGCAATAATCAGTATAATACGGGCGTAAAATTGATGGCTACTCTGAAATATTCCACCTTTTTTTAAAACCCGAAAATTCATTACCACGTTCACAAGATCCCATCACTGGATTCCATTGTCAGCAAATACACACGCCAAGTTTGTTTAATGTACATTTTAATGTCATTCTCTATTCTTTGGTTAACAGCGTTCGAAAATGTTTTCCCCCTTCCCGCATTCTTTCCCCCCCTTGCAGACAACATATCTCTCACGCAATTTTGGAAATTAAATTCTGAAATTTGAAATATTTGAGAATGGTTTATCAAGATACTGAATTGCACAACCTGACAAAAAAATTAGGGGTCTATAATCTTTTTTGCCCCGGTCACGGTAGCCGAGCGGTCTAAGGCATGCACTGTCTTCGCTCGCTCGGAAGCCGGGATCGTGGGTTCGAATCCCACTCAGGGCACGGATGTTTCTGTGAATTTTTCTGTCTTTGTGTACAGGTAGAGCCCTTGCGACGAGCTGATCACCCGCCCAAGGAGTCCTACCGTATGTCTAAGATCTAGACAAACCGAAGTGAAGGGATAAGTTCATGGAGGTAGGCCTAGGCCCACTGGGGCTGTAGTGCCAGGGAAAAAAGAATCTTGTTTGCAATGCCTTAAAGTGAGGCAATTAATAAATGACTCAGTAAGTGATCAGAAGAAATGTTTGCCACATATAGGCGATGTCCAGTTAAAGTTGATAAAGTGAGGCGACTTGACAAAATGTGTAGATATTTTAGATAGTGCAAAGATACATGTAAGGCCAACGTAAATAGCGTTATATAAATTAATATAAATTATCTATTGATTATGTGGAAAGAACAGATGGCTCTGTTCAAATATTAATGAGTATCCCTAATTTTTTCTGTCACTGTACTTGGAGACGCGTACAGTCTCCTCTTGAGAGACGAGTACAGTTTTCCTTTATATTCATTTGAAATGTGCCTGGACCATAGGCCCACTTCTGATATGAGACTTAACGATTTAATTGATTAAAAGTTTACGAACTATAACTAATATTTATTTGTTTAATATAACGGATATAGGGTGTGAATCTAATAATCAATCAAAAAATTTATACAGAAATTACGTACCAAATTTGGAATATTTTCCAAATTTCACTGTCGAAAATTTTTATGGGAAAATCCAAAGTATTAAGACCCATAAGAATGGGGGAGGAAAATTTATGAAATTTTCTAGGATATATTCTTGGTTCTTTTTATGATAATTCAAATAAAATTTAAAACCCGGACCTGGGCTCCATCTAGCCTCGTAACCAATGTGTAATGCGGTTTCCTTACCAGTGATTAAAGGGCCAGTCGGTAAGAGCAACCATTCGCTTCCAACTAGGGTTGAGGTTAAGAATGCTTGGGGCTTTGCATGATGATGCCAACCGTCTTTACATTTCAGTGGCAGTGTCTGGTACAGGATTATTCAATAACACACGGTTCGTCGCCAGCCCTTCACTATGGAGGTTCTGCATTCAATCCCAGGCAGTCCTTGTGGGATTTATGGTGGATAAAGTAGAAATGAGGCAGGTTTACACCATCGAGCAGGTTGGTGAAGCTGTAGCACTCTATATCTGGATGTCGGAGGCGCTCGGTTTGAATCACAGCCTGGTACACTAGGATTTTCTTTGTAATCCTCAGTCCCTCCAGACCAATATCAGGGTAGTATTTCGATGACAGCCGCACCCTTCCTAATTTTTTCCAATTCATCATTCCTAGATCCTGTCATTGTGCTACAGAGTTTAGATACCGACACGTGTTTATGGGCGTGACTAATAAACGGAGATTGGATTGGATGATTTGATTTAATGATCACTCCTTTACAACCACTCATAAACACAATAAATCTTCAGCTTAACCCTTCTTCCTTGACCGCCAAGGACTTGCTACAATCTGATACTTATATAGCCTAGAGGCGGATCCCTAGAAAACACGTCCATTTCCTAACAACGGACGTCTATTGTTGTCATGTACTGTTGTAGGATTTACCTACCACAGGGCTGTTTACCCAGAATCTATGTCCTTGGGAAGTTTTTTACCTATCCGTTGCCTAGCAACGGGTCCATACGTCACAATACTGACAGAGTCATAGAACAGGAACCAGAAGTCGTGGAAATTACGTATCTTCATCGTCAAAATTTCAAGGTCATGTAGAACAGTCAGTCTAGGTAGTATGGAGGGCAGTGGTGGACGAATCCAATAGTTAAGAATTCTTCCCGTTCCCATAATTGACTGTTTTCTCAGGAAATAACAAGTTTCACCTGGCGTCTCGCAGTCTACAATACAGGTAAGCTCCGAATACATTTGCGTGCAGACTGTACATGTTAAAGTAATACATACACACAGTGTTTGATACATAAACTTGATTCTAAGTAACAAGTTCTATTCCAGGAAAACACACATATACTGTTGTAAATCGGAAAGCTGAAAATGCACGCAAGCATTCACATTAACTAAACAATTATTTCAACATTTATAACACTTTTGAAACTTCATTAGAGTACGGAATAGCATAAATTTCATTCTAGCTCAGTTAATAAATACTGTGATGTGCACGTTTGTTTTGACTTGTGTGTCAATAGTTCCCTGCCCACACGATTTCTGACTTTATGCAGTCTTAGATAAAAACCATTTTACATTCCGCACGCTTCCCTTCAGAATGAGAAGCGTCAGAAAGTGAGATAGTAAAAATTTGCTACCGGTTTGCTTAAGATTGAATATCGGAATACTAACAATCTTTCTGAATCATACACGTACTGTATTCTATCCTAAATTCCATCTGTTCTATGAACAAGGGTACGTCATGCCTTGAGTTGCCAATCTTACGGAACAAAATTTCTCTGTAATTATGCCTGAATTTCCGACCAGCTTATGGAAGACGGGAGTTGCCATAAGAGTCAACGTCACTAGACCGCCCCTGTGGTCTAGTGGTCAGAGTTCCTGGCTACAGACCCAGAGGTCTCGGGTTCGATTTCCGGTGCTACCAGATTTCCTGAGAAGTAGTGGGTCTGGAACGGGGTCCGCTCAGCCTCGTGAGGATAATTGAGGAGCTAGTTCAAGGAAATGGTGGCTCCGGTCTAGAAAACCGAAATTAGAGGCCGTGGTGATCCGTTGCGCTGACCACGCGACACCCTCTATCCGTTAAAGTTAGCACTACGAGTCGCCGAAAAGCGACGGTCGCTCGGTCGGTATAGTTCGCTTGCGGACTACAGGCCAAGGCGTCAACGTCACTAACTGACAACGACGGACTGTTATTCTCACAGCGGATGCAGTTCATGTAATTTGTGTCTTTAACCACCCTTTGATAAAAATGTGAATAAAGCAGTTGTAATTGTATTTTCGTCGTATTCATTGTGTATAGGGCGTCCTTTATTGTTTGCGTGGTTCTGTGTGCTGTGTTTGTTTGAGTGTGGTGTGTGTTATTTGTGTGTTTTATCTTATTGCAGTACCGCTGCCACCGAGCAAAAACCCCATTTGCATTAAAAAAATAATAAAATGGAATGGATATATAGCACGCACGGGAATATGAGGAGTGCATATGAATTTTTAGTAGAAGAACCTGAAAGGAGGGTGCCATTATGTAAACCTAGGCGTAAATATGAAAATAATATTAAAGTTGATATTGAAGTAATAAGTTATGAAGGCGTGTAAGTGACTGAACTGTCTGAGAGTACGTTCCTCTCTGCGAGTCCAGTGAATGTAGCAATGTATATCTGGGCTCCATGAAGTTGCAGAATTTGTTGACTACCTATGTGATTATGAACCTGAAGAAGGAATCACCAATAAAAATGTAAATATTACCCTTATTACTTAAGAATGAAATCACGAATAATAGTGCGAACTTCTGAGGCGGGAATACCACAAGGACCACTAAGTTTGTGTCTTGAAATGATGCATAATAAAATCAATTTTCTCTGCGAATCACAGTACTTCATACCATGTGTAGCCAACCTTAAAGAAGAAACATCTCGTGTAAGGATATTTAAATTTCCCACCAGCGAATGAATACCGGAAGTATGTTGAAACAGAACCCAACAACCTTCAAGCGATGATGTAACTGTCAACGTCACTAACTGACGATGACGCAATCCCGTCGCCACAGCAGATGGACAATATATTAACAGACCTTGAGAAAGTACGCATCTTTTGTTGCGGTAGAATATGAACATGGCTGCCGTGCGAAAGCTTTTTCAGCTTTCGGTTTGATGGCGCTAAATAAGGAACTGGGATTAGGAATGTGACATGTCATACGGATGTCTCTCTCTCTCCCTCTCTCTCTCTCTCACACACACACACACACACACACACGCAGCACATAACACACAACACAAAACAAACAACATACAAAGCACACACTGTTTGTAAATAAATTACTATATTCTACAAACATGGAGAGGGTATATATATTGTAGATATTGTTAGACAAAGTTAACGTAGGTGAGTATACTCTGCAGTCTACTTAAATATTTATTCTAAAAATAAAATAAAAGTAATGACACTGGATTTGACGTTGTCACAACCTCGGCTATGAAGAGCAGAGAATTCTGGACTATAATGTTGTGTAGGTCACAGAGAGACTGACGTTTCGGAGGAACATATCACTTTCATCTTTAAGGTCGAAAAGTAATCCTGTTTCTTGCTGGTTTTTTTTTTGTCTTATTATTCAACCCTGAAGTTGAAGGAGACATGTTTCTCCGAAACGTCGCATTTTCTCCAAACTACACGGCGATGTAACTAAGAAGGCCTGTACTTTTAACAAATAATATTAGTCTAGTAATAGATGTGTAGAACTAAAAAATATATTTATGAATTCTGATTTTTTTCCTTGGCACTACAGCCCCAGTGGGCCTAGGCCTACCTCCATGAACTTCTCCGTTCACTTCGGTTTTTCTAGATCTTACACATTCGGTAGGACTCCTTGGGCGGGTGATCAGCTCGTCGCAAGGCCTCTACCTGTACACAAACACAGAAAAACGC